>NC_046624.1:21840987-21921250 GCF_900324465.2 Anabas testudineus
CTTATACACCTTTCTGTTGTCTAGCCCTGCCCCCTCCTCTGCCTCCTCCTCTCTGTCCTCTGTTTGCCAGCTTGGTTAACCTGCTGCAGTCTGATGTGCTTCTGGCCGTGGAGGGCGCTGTGCTGCAGTGGGCAGTGGAACCCAGCGGTGGGGGCTGGACCGAGTCCATGCTACAGAGGGTGAGACTCACACGACCAGTTTCACTTTCTAACTGGAATTCAGTTCCCAATAATGTGTTACACATCTGAGTGTTAAGTCATGGCAACTGGACTTCCTTCTTGTTAGGTTGCAATGTTTAATCCAAATATATCTTCAAGGTTGGTTTCACTGCCCTCAGTTTACTACCCAGAGTTTTTAACAGTCAGTGTTTTTTTGTTGTTAATTTTTTTTTTTTTCAATTTAAATTTTTTTTTCAATTGTAAGTATTCGTTGACAAAGGTTTATTTAACGACATAATTCCAATGACAACAATAATTTAATAGAGTAACAAAAATTGTTGTTATCTGTTCAGCACACTATGATGAATAAAAACGAGCTGAAATTACGTTCTTATTTTTGGAAGATATTCACTGTCTCCATTTTTAAGCACTGAACATGTTTTCTTTCATTTGCATGTATCCTTTTGGACATGCACAGTCTCCCTGTGTCTTTCTCATTTTTCACTCAGGTTGAGTTTAGCAAAACTCAGGTTCAGAGCTGCACCTATCCCCCACAACTCACATCTGTAGTCTATACTAATTTTAGTTATAGCGCCCATATTATGCCCAGAGATGTGTTTTGTTGCCTAGGTATGTCCTATTACATTGATTATTTATACAATAAATAGCACTGAAAGTCTGAATGGATTTTACAGGGAGCCAGTGAAGAGAAGCTAACATAGGAGAAATATGATCTCTCTTGTTAATTCCAGTCAGAGCTCTGGCTGCAACATTTTGGATTAACTGGAGGCTTTTTAAGGAGTTATTGGCACATCCTATTAATAATGAATTACAGTAGTCCAGTCTGGAAGTAACAAATGCATGGACTAGTTTTTCAGCATCACAGGATGCTCCTAATTTTAACAATGTTCCTCAGGTGGAAGAATTGCAGTTTTAGATATTTCTTTTATGTATGAAGTAAAGGAGAAGCAACTTGAAGTCAGATGCAGAGCTGATCATCATATAACCAAAATAATTCAGTTAAAACTGTGTCTGTATCGGCTCTACCATCTAAATAACATGTTATTTACATGGTATTTTATTTATGATGGGGGCTTGGCTGTGTTAAGTGTGTTTTCTCTGTGTACTGTGTGTGTCTCTGCAGGTGCTCCACCTGGTGGGCATGGCTCTGTTGGAGGAGCAACAGCAGCTGGAGAACAGTAGTGGTGATGATGACAATGTCACCTTCAACTACACCTGCAAGATCACACGTCAGTACAGACACGGTGCATTATTGTGTCTCACTCATAGAAATATTTTGGGAGAAAAGCTAGTTTCTGTGTTCAGATTTTTTAAATGTTTCTGCTTTGTCAGAGACACCTGACATCCACCTCTTCATATGTGTTTACCTGTGTGTTCAGGCCCTGGTGAAGCTCCCAGTACTTCAGGCAGCGTTCTAGCTCTGCTGGAAAGTCTGCAAAATGCTCCTCACTTGGAGGTGCACAAAGACATGATCACTTGGATTCTCAAGGTAAAAAACCGAGCTGATCCACACCTGCTTGGGTTTACATCATCACAGGGCATCCTACTGCACGCTCCATCACTGACTAGATGTTTGCAGTGAAAATGTTAGTTGTTGATGTATAAATTAACTTGTTTTATGTTTTTTTGTGCAGATGGTGGCAAACATCAAAACGATGAGAGAACGAACCTCGTCCACGTGCACCATCGGCATCAGCCCAGGACAGGGGTCGGAGGAGGTAAGACACCGACATTCTGATAACAAACTCAAATGCTTTTATATTTTCAGGTGTTTATATGTATGTGGTTTAAATTACCTGTATGCATCTGTTGTGTCCTGTAGACGGTGAGAGACAAAGACAAAGCGGAGAGGAAGAGGAAAGCGGAGATGGCTCGGCTCAGGAGGGAGAAGATCATGGCCCAGATGTCAGAGATGCAGAAACATTTCATCAACGAGAACAAAGAACTTTTCCAACAAAGTCTGGAGGAGCTGGAGGCTTCAACATCTGCTGCTGCAGAGGACAGGTACACCTGTGTTCATCTGTACTAACCTGTACATGAACATCTGTATGTGAAAACTTGTCCCAGCAGAGCTGATGAATGTTCAATCGTTTCTTGTATCCCCCTCTTGCTCTCCCTCCCAGTCCTCCCATTTCAGAGACCACCTGTTTTTCACAGGTATGTGTTGGTCCCAGGAGAGTGGGTGGAGCCCAGCGTCATCAGTTGGTCACCTGTATCCTGTGTCAGGAGGAGCAGGAGCTCCGAGGTCATGGCAGAGCCATGGTGCTGGCAGCATTTGTCCAGAGGTCTACAGTTTTGTCCAAAAACCGCCACCGTAACCTGCCTGACCCAGGTGAGCCTCACTCTGATGTCCTTAGTACAGTCACCTTTCAGAGAGAAGGATTAATGGACTGATGGAAGTTTTCATGTGTGTTTCAGAGCATCACGACCCTCTGTTCATGCACCCTGACCTGTCTCAGGGGATTCATACCACTAGCTGTGGACACATCATGCATGCCACCTGCTGGCAGAGGTACGACTCTGGAGCTGCAGGCCAAAAGGCAGATGCAGCTCTCGCACTGAAAACAGACTTCTACAAGTTGGTATGCTACAGTTTCCTCAGCACCTTCAGCCACCTGAAGGTCTCTCTGCGTGCGTGTCTTCCTGTGCATTCAGGTACTTTGAGGCGGTGCAGTTCAAGGAGCAGAGACGTCAGCAGCGTCTTCGAGGTCACACCAGCTATGACGTGGAGAATGGGGAGTTTCTGTGTCCACTCTGCGAGTGTCTGAGCAACACTGTTATTCCTTTATTGCCACATGCACGATCACCTGACTGCAGGTACACACACAGTTGTGTGTCTAACAGATTTGATTTAACAGACACTGATCACAGATTTATTATCAAACTAATAGTATTACGTGAAAGGTGATGCTTCTCTTTTTTTCCCCTCAGTGTCACTCATCCTAGTCTGGAGGTGTGGCTTAAGACAACCAGTCAGCAGATTGCTGCACTACACTCTGCCTACAGTAAACAGTCTGATGGTCAGTCACCTTTTAGTTACTCAAGGAGGTTTTCCCCCTGAGTCAATCCATCAGTGTGTATTGATGTGTTTTTGTGTGTTTTCATGTTCAGAAGAGGCTAAGCCTGAGGTTCCTGAAGGATTTAGAGTCGACTTCACTCCACAGTGAGTCCACATCTGTTTGTATTGATCCTGATCAAGAGTCTGTTTAACAGATTGTCTGATTTACATCAGTGTTCAGATCAGAAACGTTTGAATAATGTTTAACATTAGCCAAAGCTGTGCAGGACATCAGTAGTTTAGTGAGTTTTCTCTGGGTTTGTAAAAAGACGGAAAGAAATCAGTAATTCTAAGTATTGAAATGTCTAAATAGCATACACTTGAATTGGATCTCCAGGTAGGTCCACAGGGCTGTCCCATTCTATAAAAGATCAATAACTCAAAAACTTTAGGACCTATGGAAACCTGCGTGAAAACGCATCTGGATTATTCTGATGTTACTGTGTCCCTCAGGAACGCGTTCTCCAGCAGCATCAGTGCGATGATCACTACCTTCAGCATGTCGACATACAAGGTGGGATTGAAGCTGAACCCCAATGAGCAGGACCACAGAGTCCAGGTGTTGAGCTGGTCCACCTGTGCCTACACTATCCAGAGTATAGGTAATACACATAGGTTTAATAACCCTCACCCATCACTGTATGTTTAATTTAAATTTTCAATGAGGACATGAAAGATAAGTGCTGTAGCTCGAAGTTGGACAAGACACAGAGTCTCTGTAGTAACGCCATTGGCTTTGTGCAGCTGTCCAAAAGTTTTCCCATGGGGATAAATAAAGTAAACAAATAAATTAGAAGTAATACAAGTCAATAAACTTTTAACACACCAACCAGACCATAGGTACACAGACAACCACTCACCCATGAGGTCAGGGATCATGATGACAGTTGTGATTTTTCATTGCAGAGCACTTGCTGATGGATGAGGAGAAGCCGTTGTTTGGAAGTTTACCTTGTCGACAGGTATGTTTTACAAATCAGGACAAAACAGGACCACACATTTAGCTCAGGTCAGCAGAACAGGTAAAACTCAGGTGTGTCACCTGACTGTGTTGCAGGATGACTGTCTGAGCTCTCTGACCAGGTTTGGTTCAACCTGTTGGACTGCAGCTCCACTCAAAACTGTTCATACACACTTCATCAGACTGTTCACAGGTAAACACATCACACAACAAACATTCTCATAGACTCAGTGATTCACATATATATTACATAGTGTGTGTGTGTGTGTGTGTGTGTGTGTGTGTGTGTGTGTGTGTGTGTGTGTGTGTGTGTGTGTGTGTGTGTGTGTGTGTGTTCCTGTTGTAGCTCTGGTTCCAGACATTCGTGTTGAAAACATTCCATGTATACTCGACATCGACATGTTTCACCTGCTGGTGAGTTGTTTAAACTTTCCGGGGTAATCCAGTTATTAGCATAAATCCAGTTACAGCAGCATTTGACCTGCACCGTAAATCTAAATGCAGTGTGATTATATAACTGCAAAAAAATGCAGTTTAATGCACTAAATGACAACAGGTTTGTAAAATTGTCCTTAATTATCACACCATGACTTTTTAACCAATAATGTTCCAGTTTAAATCCAGTTTATATTGTATGTCTTCAGGTTTACAGTGTGTTGTCGTACAGCTCAGTTCATTGTCTGGACCAATCAGGACGGAGTGTAGTAGACTCAGCCCACCTCCACATACTTCACCTGGTCACTGTAGCTCACCTGGTTCAGATCCTGCTCACATCCACCACAGGTAATTCACACATACACACACACACACACACACACAAACAGTCTTCTCCTGCACCTGTCTCTCTCTTACCTGTCTGTCTGACCTGTCTGCAGATGAGGTTTGCATGGATCAGGAAAGTGGAGGATCAGAGGAAGAGGAGCTTACCTGTCAGATGTACAACTCCCTGAGGAAACACCTGGACAGGTGAGCACATTCAAACGCACATGCACAGATGGGTAAATGAGTTATCTGCCAGGTGTTGACAGCCATAAAAATCAGCAACAGTGATATTTTGATTTAATGTCTCTGCAGCTGCGACAGTTAATTTGTCTTATTTTTTACACTGAAAGATTCAAAATAAAAACTCACGAAAGGCTGAGAAAAATAAATTCAAACAGAAAAAACATCCACGTTTTAAGGAACATTTTAAAATAAATGTTGAACTACAGCTAATAAATAATTACTCTAACTATGATCTTTATTTACTGGTTTACTGGTAAAACTTTGGTTAGTTTGTATTTTATGTTTGAATACCTTGTGTGTGTGTGTGTGTGTGTGTGTGTGTGTGTGTGTGTGTGTGTGTGTGTGTGTGTGTGTGTGTGTGTGTGTGTGTGTGTGTGTGTGAGACACTAGTGTGTTACCTGAAGTGTCCTCGGGGTGGCAGTTGTGGCGTTGCGTTAAAGTTGGTGTCCTGCCATTTCTCCGATCCGCCGCCCTCTTTTTCCACTACCTGAACTCGACGGCACCTCCTGACGACCTGCTGGGTAACAACAACAACACAACACTGACGCAACAGGAAGTAACTAGGGACAGATAAATAAAAACTTGTCCACAGACGCAGGTGTAGTTCAGAGGAATTTCTTTTAGTTGTTTCTCAGCAGATGTCAGGAATCATCCCTGTTTTTCTGTTACACAGATTAATAGATGTCAGATCAACCACAGGACCTTAAATCGGGTTTGGTGAAGTAACCAAGCAGAAAAAGAGCCTCATGTTTGAACTTTTACATGTATTTAGGTGTGAGAGCAGGTTAATTATAATTAACCACATATTTTCTAGAAACCTGTAAAAAAAAAAAAACAACAAAAAAAAACCTGACAGAATATTTGATACAAACACAAAAGTGTTTTTCTTGTTCATCTCCTGACATTTAATATTTGCCTCCTTTTATGAAACATCTGCAGCTCTGACCTTAAAACATCTGGACAACCTAGAAAACATAATGGGGGGGAAAAAACAAAACTGGTCTGAATAAATAATTTAGCAACATATTTTAACCAAATAAATTGATTAAATTTGTAAATATAGCAGAAAGATAAGTAATTTTTGTTTTTGTGCTGTAGTTGCAGGTCCTGGTCAGTGGGAGGCGCTCTGCAGCTACCTCAGTCTGCCCTCTAACCTGTTGCGGCTGCACCACAGCCACCACACACTGCTGGAGCCCCTGATACATAGGTAACACACACTGACTAAATCAGAACTATAAGATGCTCTGGATTTATTGCAATCTCTGGCTACAGGAACTGGTGTTGTCCTGAAATGTGGAAATGCAAAAAGTGCAACTGCTCTCCTTATTACATCATCAGAAACTCGCCACAGCAGAGCAAGCAGCAGTGATGGAGTGAGGAGAAATTGTCCTTGATCAAGTTAATCAATCATGATAAAAGTGTCTGCTAAATGACTAAATGTCATGAATGCTATACATGGGCAGCTGGTAACATACAAGAAAGTCTATGTGTGGGATACCTGTAACCAGACTGCAGGTGTTTTCTAGGACCACCTGAGAACCTGTCACAGCTTTGTGTCTCTGTCAGTGACCATCACACAACACGTTACAACAGGGCCACGACTCACCTGCTCTGTGTCTGTCTGTTTGTCTGTCTGATGTCGTCCAGGTGGTGCTCTCATCCAGGTGTGAGACAGACTCTGCAGGTGGGAGGGGTCGTCGTCAGGTTCCCCAGAGAGTCCAACAGACTGATTGACCTGCCGGAAGATTACAGCACTTTGATCAATCAAGCATCCAGCTTCACGTCAGTGCACATCTTACACGCTACATACATCTAACTCATCACATGTTAAGTGATACTCTCACGTTACACAAAAGTCTCTTTAAAGTACTTGTATAAATGTACACAGACAATGTACATGTACATACACTTAGTAACATGTTAGTAACATATATGTACCATCATCAGGTTAGTAATGTGTAACATTACAATTCAATTCAATTCAGTTTTATTTGTATAGCGCCAATTTACAACAGAAGTTATCTCAAGGCACTTTACAGTGTAAGGTTTAAGACCTTACAGAAAATATTTATACAAAAAATTATAGAGAAAACCCAACAATCCCATTTGAGCAAGCTTTAGGCAACAGTGGAGAGGAAAAACTCCCTTTAGAGGAAGAAACCTCCAGCAGAACCAGGCTCATAGTGGGCGGCCATCTGCCTCGACCGGTTGGGGTGAGTGGAAAGAGAAGAGAGAAAAGAACAGCAGGCAATAAAGACAAATACAAGCATCAAGAACTTTGGGCAGATGAACTGGATTCTGGAGATGTACAGCTCCAGGCCGAGGATGTCTGCAGAAAAGTACAGAGAGAGGAAGACAGAGAGGAGGAAACACAACTACAGGAGAGAGAAGACACAAAGTTAATGACATGCAATGGTGGCATTTGCATTGATACAGGAGAAAGGAGAGAGGAGAGGAGCTCAGTTTATCAGTAGAGGTCCCCCAGAAGAATAACCTATATCAGCATAACTAAGAGATGGTTCAGAGTCACCTGATCCATCTCTAACTATAAGCTTTATAAAAAAGGAAAGTTTGAAGTCTAGTCTTAAATGTAGAGAGGGTGTCTGCCTCCCGCACCTGAACTGGGAGCTGGTTCCACAGGAGAGGGGCTTGGTAGCTAAAGGCTCTGCCTCCCATTCTACATTTGGAAACTCTAGGAACCACAAGTAAACCTGCAGCCTGAGAACGTAGAGTTCTGCTTGGAAGATATGGAACTATGAGTTCTTTAAGATAAGATGGAGCCTGATTATTAAGGGATTTATAAGTGAGGAGAAGAATTTTAAATTCAATTCTGGATTTAACAGGGAGGCAATGGAGAGAAGCTAACATTGGAGAAATATGATCTCTCTTGCTAATTCCACTCAGAACTCTGGCTGCAGCATTTTGGATTAACTGGAGGCTCTTTAATGAGTTATTGGGACATCCTATTAATGATAAATTACAATAGTCCAGTCTGGAAGTAACAAATGCATGGACTAGTTTTTCAGCATCACTTTGGGACAGGATGCTCCTAATTTTAGCAATGTTTCTTAGGTGAAACTAACAATCTAAACGCTACCTGTGTAATAAACTCTACCTGTTTGTTACCTTTTCAGGTGTCCACGGTCAGGTGGAGACAAGTCTCGTGCCCCCACCCTGTGCCTGATATGTGGCTCCATGTTGTGTTCCCAGAGTTACTGCTGCCAGACTGAGGTGGATGGAGAGGACGTAGGAGCCTGTACCGCCCATGCCTTCACCTGTGGAGCAGGCCTTGGACTCTTTCTCAGGTAACTCACAGTGGCATGCTGACACCTGATTTAGGATTGACTTGTAGAACATGCAGGAGGAATGACGTGACACAGGCGACTTTGTACGCGGGGGGGGGGGCACAGATGACTCTGCCACATAAACGTGTAACCAGGTTTCCAATCAGCTGTATACCAGAGATCATGTTCAAGACAAAAGGCTGCAGACACTCACCACTCTATCAGCTAAGAGGAGCAGCTGGATGAAAGCAGAGATCATCACATGGAGAGATGCTGCTTCGATTTAAAATCACATCCAACTAAAACTGAAACCAACACAAAGTTCCCCAGAGAGTTTCTTTAATTCAGACAGTTTGTGCTGTAAATAGGACTCTGTGACTGTCACTGTGTGTCCCTGTCACAGAGCTGTTCATCACCTTGCTAACACATTTATTTAAAAAAGAGAGAGAGATGGCAAGGAAAAAGCTCAGTGGTTCCTTGATGGTGGAATGAGCTACCCATCTCTGCACGCTCAGCAGCCAGCGTCTGATAAATAACTAAATTGAAACGTAAAAGCGGTCGAGACTCTGTCTTTTCTGTCTCCATACAGATAAACTCTTTGAACCACATTTCCAAAATCAGCCCAGGGCAGAGGAGAAATCAGATTATTTTTTTGCTGATAGTATACTCGGATTTCCAGTAACCAGGTTCCTTGAGTCCATGTAAACGCACTGATTGTGGTTGATCGTCTGAACAGTTGGTGGTCTGTGCTCGTTTCGGCCAACTATAAAAAAAAAAAAAAAAAAAAAAAAAAAAAAACGTCTTGTCAGCAGGTACAACGCTTAGCGTGACCATTCCTCACAGCAGTAACATTAGTAAGGCGTTAGGGGTTAGGGTTAGGGTTAGGGTTAGGGTTAGGGCTAGGGTTAGTAAGACAGTTCAGAATGTAGGTCATTCGTGTTTCAGAAACGTCTTAAAATTTTGAATTAATTGAAGTAGTTTCCATGGTGCACTTTCATCTAACCCCAAAAAGATCAGGATCAGGTTACACCTGCACCACGTGGAAAACACATAATGACCCATTTTAGGTGTTAAGAGGTGTGGTGTGACTATTACATCCTGACGAGACTATTCAGTCCTGGGGCGGAGTGAAACCAAACCTGGAGCATTACATTTTTACATTTAGCAGACGCTTTTATCCAAAGCGACTTACAAGTCAGTACAAGGGTAGGCAGGGCAGCGTGAGGAGGTCTTGCCTAAGGACCAGCCGCACATAGGTTGGATCTATATTTATGGAGCATAAATATGTGGTCTCTAACCAACTGTCTTCAGGATGAGTAGCGAAACCTATCAAAAGGAAGTCCAACCTAGTCCAACCTACTTCCTTTTGATAGTTTCAGCCTATCAAAAGGAAGTCGGCTGGTTAGCGTAGTGGTAACATCACTGCCTCCCATGCAGGAGACTGGGGTTCAAATTCAATTCAATTCAATTCAATTCAATTTTATTTGTAAAGCGCTTTTTACAATTGACATTGTCACAAAGCAGCTTTAGACAATCAAAGAACAGTACATGAACAGTGAATGTGTATGAAATGAAATGCCAGCTTCAGTAGGGGTCCTTGGGCAAGACCTCCTCAGGCTTACCCTGCCTACCATTGTACCCTTGTTGTAAGTCGCTTTGGATAAAAGTGTCTGCCAAATGTAAATTTATTTATTTATTAAGTCCAGTTGCCATGACTCAACTTCCAGATAACTTCACCTGGACGACTGAGAATCGTCACCGACATGGTCATTTAGGTTCCACCTTTTTGTAACCCTTGCACTGTTGAATTTTATCTAATGCAAACAGAGGAAAATAAAACTTTGGCCTCACTGTTCTCTAAAGATCAGCATCAGCTGTGAAAACCCAAATTTAGTAGTAGTAATGTAAATTTCTAGTTCAAGTCTGATGAATATATGTGTATATGTTTATTTGAGTTTTGGTCCAATTTGCTGCTGCTGCTGCTGAGAACCAATCATCTATTTTAATATTTTTTTAACTAAAAAAAAAGTTTATTTAGTTTTTATCTGTGTTAATTTGTCACAATTTGTTTTACGGCTGATGCCTTCAGTGTTGTCCACAACACAAGCTGTTCAGTATTAGTAGTATAGTAGTATTACTATAGTTTATTAATTCAACAATTGGTTCAAGTGATACACAAAGTCCAGGCATCGGACTTTATCGGTATGTGTATTAGAACTGACAAAGTCAAATCGGTACTTCCTAGTGCAGTCCACGTGTTCCCCAGTAGTACTACAGCGACTGCAGCATTTACAGCAGTTGTAGTATATAGATTCAACTTCTGTTGATGTTGTTTTTTTGTTGTTGTTTTTTTTTTACTTGTGATGTTCTGCAACTGTTAGAGCACAGGTACGACTCACCTGCAGCACTGACGGCTAATTGGTTTGTGTGTGTGTCTCAGGGTCAGAGAAAGTCAGGTGTTGTTTGTAGCAGGTAAAACAAAGGGCTGTTTCTACCCGCCTCCATACCTGGACGACTACGGAGAAACTGACCAGGGCCTCAAGTAGGTGTAAACGCCGCACATACGTCTTTACTTACCTACCTGTTTGCCCCTCCCCCTCGCAGATGGGTAAACCCCCTTCACCTGTGTTTATTAACCTGACTGTTTACCCCCCCCCCAGACGGGGAAACCCCCTCCATCTGTGTTCTGAGCGCTACAGGAAGATCGAGCGTCTGTGGCGGCAACACGCCATTGCTGAGGTCATCGGTCACGCTCAGGAAGCCAATCAGACGCTGGTCGCCATCGATTGGCAGCACCTGTGATTGGCTCTCAGAGGCTCCCGCCCCACTCTCCTTGACCCATCAGCTTCCTGCAGCCCAGCGCTGAGTTCAGATCAGCTTCAGGGATTTTTCAGAATTTTTGTTTTTTCTGTCTTTTTCTGACTCCCTCCACCAATCAAAGAGCAGCGACTTGGTAACAGCTGATGTTTGTGACTGTAACTACGACTCCCAGGGTGCATTTCAGTAAGAGAGCTAGTCACAGAGCTGCAGACTCTGTTGAAGCAGCAGCTGGGGCTCGTGGGTAATGTAGTCCCACATTCAGGGGTCAGTTTGTCGAGTTTGTTCAGCAGGAATTAAATTATGTTTTGTCAGTTGGAGACTGAGGCAGCTGCTGATTTAACTTCTTCCATCGACTCCTGATGCTTGGATCAGGTTTGGATCAGTCATGTACTGATTCGGATCCGTGTGTGATTACTAACAAGAATTAAAGTGGTGTGTGTGTGTGTGTGTGTTGGAGTTTCAGCTGGTTATCGATCAGTTCAACATATCAAGCCACATATCAGAGCAGCATGTTAATCAGGAATGAACGGCTGATGCCTGATCAGTTTTTATTTTAGTTTTAAAGTTTTATATAAAGAAACTTGGGGTTTCTGAGTTTCCTTTCTGACATCTAAATTCTTTTATGGTTTTGTGATGAAATCTGCAAACAGAAACAGATGTCGAACATTAGTTTGTTTTGTTTTTTTTGTTTTTTTTAATTGAAACAAGTTTTTTTTTTCCACTTGTTTCAATAAGATCTGAATCAGACGATGGTCAACGTTGATTTTTACATTGGAGATGTTGAAATATGTTAATGAGTTTTTCTGAGGGTCACCTGCTCGTCCTGATAGCATGTTCATATCATTTATCACTTGTTAATATGTGAATTCGTAAATGTACAATATTGTATAAGAATAACAAAACCAATAAAAACTAGAAAACAGGATCTGACCTTTTTTTGTACTAAACATTGTACATCAGCTAGTTATGGTGGACGTTAGGATGGGGAAAATAAAAAATCCACAAAAATGAAAACAAAATAAAAAGAGGAGCTGAACCGTTGCAGTTTTTACTGAACAAAGTTTCTGCTTGTTTCCTGTGACACTGAACTTTCTAGTGTCTAAAGTCTCATCTTAAAAATGTCAATAATCCTACAAAAGCTCATGTCAAAAATTTACACACAATTTCTGACATGACACAAAAAGAAAAATCAAGGTAACAGATTTAATAATTATCTGGGGACATATATATATATATATATATATAAAAAGTCTGATGGAATATTGACAAATGTCTAAATTAGATTTTACCAACAGCTTCTAAAAAATTCAGGTGAAGTCTTCAACTTGGTGACATGTTGACACCCAGCAGCGGTGGGTCGTTTGTTCACGTCTACTGAGGTGCAGGACGACTTGGGTTCCGGGTTCAAGTGCCTTCTATCCTCTCTGTACCCGGTCTGGACCAGACAGATGTCCAGTGGAGGGCGGGTCTCCCAGTTGCCCTATGGCCCCTAAACACTTCCCGCTGTGGGTCATGACTCGGGGACCTGCTGCTGCTGCTATGTTTTTTGGGTCTGTGGGCATCATCCGGTTTTAAAGTGTGCAAGTTTTCTTCTCGGAGTGTTTCAGTCTCATTACACGAGGTTTCTGGACGGACTGCAGCCTGTCACGTCATCGGTACTACTTCCTGTCACACCTGCAGTGAGGTAGGACAGGTGAGATTCTGTGAACAGTAGTGAATTGCTGCTGCTTAACATCAAACCAATTATCCGTAAGAGAGCGGATTAGAGGCAGCAGCTGATCTGCTCTTAATGGGATTAGACCTGGTCCAAGGTTTAGAATGACGTGTCGCCGCTCACTCACAATCCCACTTCGCCAGAGTCGGTGAGGAGTCGACTGCTGAGCCCACCTCACCTCACTCTCTGTGAATATTTGATTGTGGTTCAATGGAAGACCCCCCAACAGCATGGACTGTCCTGACCAGTATCTTGGCGTCATGGTTCTGAAACTAGGAGTTGTGGTCGAGTCGTGTTCAGCTGCTTCAGTGTGGAACGGACTAAACCAGTGAAACAGACGGATTCTCCATTAGTTCACCGCAGAAAACTGTTTTCTTATCGATACCCGACGTGTTTGTTGACTGAGACGTTAAAATGCCGTTCATGTCAGTAAAGTTTAGCCTGCAGAAGCGGGTCAAGTTGGCTCAGGGACTGTGGATGCTCTACTGGGTCTCGGTCATCATGGGGATCCTCGTCTTCAGCCTCGGCATCTTCTTCAAGATTGAGCTGCGGAAGAGAAGCGAGTTGATGGACAACAACGAGAGTCATTTAGTGCCCAACCTGCTGATCCTGGTGGGCATGCTGGCCTGCGGGGCCAACGCTTTTGGGGGAAAGGTCTGCCACGATTCTCTGGACCCAATCAAGTTCGCCAAGTGGAAGCCGATGCTGAAGCCGTACCTGCTGATGTGCTGCGGCTTCAACGTGTTGCTGCTGATGACTGCGCTGCTCTGTTTCCTCATGCAGTTCGCTGTGTACTTGACGTTGGCCGAGGGCCTGAAGAACGGCATCAAGTTCTACAAGGACACGGACACGCCGGGACGCTGCTTCATGAAGAGGACGCTGGACATGACGCAGATCGAGTTCCGCTGCTGCGGTAACAACAACTTCAGGGACTGGTTCGAGGTGCAGTGGATCAGCAACCGCTACCTGGACATGAGCAATGACGAGGTCAAAGAGTGAGTAGACTCAGAGTCCATCCATCAATTAGTCGAGCAGTTTGAATAATTGATTAATTGTCAGTTAGTGACCAATCGATCATCCAGAGTCAGGTTCTCCACAATATCTGACCCTGACCCTTCATCAGAGCACAGGTTTAACAGGTTCTTTAGATGTGAACTGACGTTTATCTCTGAACCATTTCAGCTCTTATTTCTAAATATACCTAAATATTCTTGAGTCATTTCTCTGACTTTGGTCTGAACAAACCGGGATTATCTCTAGTTTGAGTAAAACCCTTTAAGAGAAAAGTCAGATTTAAATCTGCAGCATTTCCTCAACAAATAATTTTATCTTCTCAACAGTTGGCTCCCACTTCAAACTCTGACACACAGTGAGGTTTTTAAAAAGGTCACTGGAGGATAAATGAGGGACTTAAGGAGGTAAAAGTTACCGGCTTCTCCTCAGTAAGTCTATAATCTGACAGGATCTGATTTCCACCTCGGTGCAGATTACACGCCAACATGAAGGTTAAAGTGAAACCCTGAAGGAGCACTTGATTCTCTCACCAGGTAAAAAGTAAACACTGAGGGAAAGCATATTTTTACTGGAATTGGAAGCGTGTTGGAGCCGCATTGCGTGTTTCCTTGTCATCTATCTGCCTTAAGAGATAACTCACTCACTCTGAGGCAACTTGGACTGCATCTGTTAGTCACTCTCAGCGCTGTCCTCCGAGAAGAGAAACCAAAGCCCCCCCAGTTTTGTTTGTAAACCCTGAATACGAGGGTGTCCTGAGCTTGTCTGTCCACTCGCCACAGGAAGAACCCTTTATGTTTTAATGAGACTGTGATGGTTCCCCTAGCACCACCGTCAGGACAAAGTGTCCCTACATGTGTAGCACAAAGAAAAACTATTCATCAATATTTCTTTCCAAGTTTTCCTGGCTTAGTGATAACTCAGTTGTTGCAGTCCTGCAGCTGTCTGGCTCTATAAAGAGAGACCACCAGAGATCCTAGCTCTGGTTTGAATCCGATGTTTTGTTCCTATGCTGCATCTTTGCTGCAACTTTTGTGTCTTTGTGGTTGTTTGACATACAAATATTAACTCTGATGTTTGAATTGGACCCCTAACCCTTGACCCTTGGACCAGACCCCAGTAAACCACCCATGTTTTTGACACCTAACCCAGCAGTGTGTTTGACCTCTGTCTCTGTCCTGCAGTCGTGTCCTCAGTAACGTGGAGGGGAAATACCTGATGGACAGTGTCCCATTCAGCTGCTGTAATCCTGGGTCCCCCCGCCCCTGCATCCAGCACCACCTAACCAACAACTCGGCCCACTACGACTACGACCACCGCATTGAGGAGCTCAACATCTGGACCCGAGGCTGCCGCGAGGCCCTCTTCTCCTACTACAGTAGCATGATGAACAGCATCGGAGTGCTGGTCATCATCACCATCTTACTCGAGGTAGGTTGCAAAAATGACAGATGGACAAACATTTTTCCAGTTTCTCCATTTTCCTACTACCTACTAATGGTTGGAGGCTCACGTCTCAGGAGAAGTCATAAACCTAAAGAGAGATCTTGATCATTCTAAATTCACCAGACAGTTTTTAACTATAATCTGAGAACTTTCTCTTTTGCTTTCTTTCAAAAGTTCTGTTGATCTTCAGAATTAAAGGCAGGTAATCACATCAGCACACCTGCAGTAAATTCCTGGACTCACCCTAAATGCACCAGGTTAACAGCATAATTGATTAGTGAGTGATTAGTGCTGAAGAAGAGCTGATTGTTCTCAGTGTGGATGTTCGCTCCCTCACGAAGACCCACACCAGATTCCGCTCCACAGTCTGCACACACCAGACTCCATTTAGAAAACGGGTCTTTTTAAACATAATGCATCAGCTTTTGTGATGGAACTCATTACCAGTTTAGTGAATGGCTGGATAGAGTAGTGATAAGAGTATATAAGAGTATAACAAAACAATGATATTTTTTTTGTATCTTTTTCTTGTTTTACATACAAACTGTTTTCACTGTTCGTGTGTTTAGTTAAAACGTTTCTCAGTGACCTGGAGTCTGACATTTAGTAGAAAAGGTCTTGTAGCATTCAAAAGTCAAGGTCACATTTATTGCCTCCCCAAGGAGAACTGTTGTGTTAAAGGGAACTGCTGCAAAGACCCAACCATCACAGTCAAGCACATTCAACTCTGCAGAATCTGTAGAAACAATGCGAACATGTATAGAAACACTGGGCAAACAAAAAACCAAAACAAAAACACATTCAGATGTTTGAGCAGCAGCTCAAGGTTGACTCTGGATCGGCTGCTGAGGTGGTGGCGTGTTAAGCTGCTGATCGATGGTCAGGCTCACCGAGGATCAGGAACTATTCTGGGATTAATCTGCCTGCAGCAGCAACAGGTTCGTCCTGGGCAGATCAGGATGATGGACGGTTCCTGAGAGTGAGAGCAGATTCGGTATCTGGGTCAAAACAACAAGTTCGACCTGAAGCGTGAAGATAGGCAGCGGATTTTAGAACAACATCCTGAACTCAAATCACTCGGACCTCAGACTGATGCTGGTCTCAGACTCAGATCTGGACTCAGATCTGAGTTTTTTATTTTGATTCATGTTCTAATGCGGTGAACTTTTTGATGTCTTCTGACTGGGACTTGGTCTGGAGAACCCAGTGTAGGTTGCAGGTTCACCAGCAGAAGCTTTCTATCTGTCAAACATGGCAAACTTTGTTTAATCATGTAATTTCTACTTACGGACACGTTTCCTCTGATCTAAAACCAAAACTAGTCCTGATGTCTGAAGAACTGGGTGCAGTTCCGTCCTGAGTACATTTTCTGTACAACAGCAGCTCCAAAACCCAACGAGTTTGTCTTGATTTCAAAACCTTGACTTTTAATTGCGTGTTTTATCCCCAGATCATGTTTCTGAACATTGTCCTGTACAGGTCGACAATCACACACGGTTCCAGGTGGACCAGCACTCAGAGCAACGTTCACAAACCCTAAGTGTCTAAAAACACCCAGATGACATAGAAGTCTATGAAAACAGGGAAGAGGAGATAAACCGTGACAGCTGTTTGAACAGAACTGGTCTTTCCTGAGGGTCACACGTGCACATTTCATAGTAAAATCCACCATAATGATAAATTCTGACTGTGTGTTTGTGGTTTGTTTGTCAGTCGGCAGACATGGCCGGGCTGAAGTACCTGAGCACGGCTCTGGAGACGATGGCCGACCCAGAGAACCCAGAGTGTGAAAGCGAGGGCTGGCTGCTGGAAAAAGGGGTGAAGGAGACGTTTGCCGAGCTGCTCACCAAGCTGAAGACTCTGGGCAAGATAAACCAGGTGGAGGAAGGTGGGGATGCACAGGAGGCAGCCACCTGAGATCCCCATACAACACAAAGGACTGAGGTCTCCCCCCTCCAACCCCTGCCCCCCTCCTAACCCAGTAAACTGGGGGTGAGAGAGGAAAGGTCTTCTCCATGTCCTGTACATACGCCAAGTGAACAAGTCGTTTAAACTGTTGATATTTCCATCTGTAAATATGTAGAATAGTTAATTTTTGAAGAGGAAAAAACCTGCTGCTGTAAATAAAACATTAGAGTATAGACCCCCATATGAATACTTCCTGTCAGGGGGTCGTCTGACGGTGGTCTTCACCAGAGCCCGACAGATATCAGACCATATCGCTGTTTCAACGAGTCTCAGACACTTCAGATATGTCGTTTTAATTTGATTCTTGCCAAACATGTTTATGTGAAACAGTCCATTTATCGTTGGCGCCTGTATTGGCCGGGTTCTGGTTGATCCCATCACTGTTTGACCTCTGACATCCAGTTGGTTGACACGGAAACAGATTACCGTTAGCTCAGTGCTGCCGCAGCTGGCCAGGAGTGGCACTGCAGGTACTGCAAGACATGCAGTACCGCTCCTGACCGGCAGGTCCTGTGTTGAAACAGGTGTATACACAGGTAAAGATGAGGTAAGAACATGATCTACAGGTATAGATAGATTGTGTTATTATAAACATATAATTGATTTGATGTTTACTTTTTTCTTTTATGTCCACCTCACAGTTTCAGTTTATTTTTTTTAAGGTTTGTCATTAAACATTTTCTTTGTGAAAAATGACAGCTTCAGCTTCATCACTCCAATGAAGCAAACAGGCAATTTGTCAGGGCAGGACTGAGCCTGGCAGACTGAGTTCAGGGTTTAAACATCCCGTTGAAGCCGTCTGGTTCCCAGTCAGAGGTTCGGACTGAAACAGGAACGATTTTACTGTAAAGTTGCAGCCAAACCAACACACACAGTGTGTGTGTGTGGATCTGGTCTGGGTTCAGTTTTACAGATGTAAAGATCTGCTGTTTAGTGATTACATTGAGTTTAAAGAGAAAATCAGTGTCAGCCTGTGATGTTTGTATGTTTCTTTGGTGGTGTTCGGTGTTTTCAGAACGTTGTCGTGGGTTGGTCAGAGCTCGTAGTCGCTCTGCTGTGTTCGATAAAATCTATAAAGAGGTTGTGAGGACTCCAAAGTGTCCGACTCTTCTTTTAGACAACTCATCAACGACACACATGATCCGCATTAGTTTAATGTACAGAGTTAAAGGTGTTAACACACATATTCAGGTATATACTTACAGTTTCTGTTTGTCATATGTGTTAAAATTGTTTGTGTGGGAGAATTGTACACCACCAGCTGGATTCTCACTTCTCAGGTGCATGAGAGGAACAGACTTTGTTTATTATTGTCAGATGTAATTTTACATTTTCACAGGTTCTGACATCAGTTTGGAAAAATGGTTACATGTTACAAATGTTACAGTTTTATTTATAGTGTGGAACTGTGTTCACAGTATATCGGTGTATAATATTGTGTTGCATTGCTTTTTAGTTTCTTACTGTGTTTTTAATCTTTTTAGACTCTGTTCTTCCATCCTACATCATTTCCTGCAGTGTGCAGGTGATTAGAAGCATCTGAGCAGATCAACGGCTTTAACGAGCTCAGAGCAGCAGATTAACTCTGCTGATGTCAGCTGAAGATGAGGACAGTGGCCGTGACGCAGGGAGAACCCAGGGGTCCTTTAAAGGACCAGCCCTCCGTTTTTTAAACCAGTTAACATGTTTGTGATCCTGCAGGACCCAAGCTCAAACAAATCTGCAGTTACAATTAAACTGCTAATTCATCAGTGTCACACCTGTTCAACTTCACCTGATTTTTCTGCAGCAGGAGACTAACAACAAGTCAGTTCAAATCAGACCATGATGAGCAGGTCTGCTTCTGGACTGTCTCATTCTGTGATGGTTGGTCAATTGATCCGTTCTGAGTTGAACAATGATCCTTTAGTTAAAAACCTTTAAATAGGATGAGGTTAAACCTTTGTACATCCTAAGGCCCCTGCTGCTGCTCAGTGGACCAATCACACAGCTTCTCACTCCCTGTTACCAGGCAGAATTCAGATTAGATCTGATTATCTGAATAAAAATGTGAGTTTAGTTCATGTACGGCGAAAGAAAATTTCTACTGGAAACTCTGAGCTGATTCAAAGATCTAGAGGTTTTCGGCAGGAAGACAAAATGATGGTTGTTAGTTCTTTGCACAAAAAAAGTCAAAGCATAGACCTTGTCGTCTTCAGTGTGTTTCTTGTCTTATATTTATTATTATTTTTCCCTCACATTCAAATTCCCTCACACTTTCTTTTTCTCGCTGCCTTCATTTTCATCAGTTTCTGTGAACATGAAGGATCTTTGTCTACATCGAATAAAACCATAAATGTTTATTGTGTGATCCAAAAGTAACCAGAATCTCCGATTGCATCTTTGTTTTCTTGCCCTTCAGTTTTCAGACTTTCACTGTCTTTGCAGACTCAATATTTGCCCTGGAGGACGTGGCAGTGGGATGGACCTGCATGGTTTCACTGTCCCAACAGATCAGAATCCATCACTCCCACTCATCAGCAACAAGGAAATGAATGCAGTGCTACTCAGATCTGAGCGTCTGCTGCTGCACATGGTGACATTTATTGTAAAATAAAATAAGTATGTTCCTAGAAATCGGATGCATCCGTCACCAGCTGCGCAACTCGAGTTAGTGGAACTTTGTACGGTGTAAAGGACCCTTTGTGACGTGCCATGATCACCTAGTTTAAAGTTCATTCAGTTCTGTTTATTTACATTTGTGGGTAAAATTCAGTCCATTTTTTTTACATCTTTATTGAACACGTCCGTTAAACAGAGTGATGGTGGAAAAAGTGAAACAGTGTTTTAATAACTGGTTGATCCAGCCTGGGGTGACCATCTCTCTTTATGTCATTCCACAGATTCTCTGTTGGGTTAAGGTCTGAACTCTGACTCCAAAATGTGGATTTTGTGTCTGAAGTAATTCTGTTGTAGATTTACTGATTTACTGTTTAGGATCGTTACCCTGCTGCATCATCAGCTTCTTCTGTTGGTACAGTTGGTGTTCAGACAGTGAGACGTGCACAGTCTGTGAGACAGAGAAGTTTCACACATAATGACATTTTGCTCACTGAAGGATACTGCTCAGCAAAAACCTACTTCAGTAGTCTAACAGAACAGAAGTTTCTGTTTGTGAACTATTAAAATAGAAATTACAAGCTTGAGTCCACTAAATTTAAAAAAATGAGTGAACGGCAAAAATCTAATGTCAAGAGCAAGAAAGTCTGATCTAACTGTTAATCTGTTAAAACAGTTTGTGTGGATTAAATCAATGTATGATTCCAGGTATCATATTACCATATGAATGCCAAATTCCATTCAATCAAATACTTTGAATCAAATACTTTGATTGAATGGGAAAGAGCAGAGAACTGAGATTTGTGATTGGTACTGTCTTCTCTCTCCTGTAGTTGTGTTTCCTCCTCTCTGTCTCCCTCTCTCTGTACTTTTCTGCAGGTATACTCGGCCTGGAGCTGTACATCTCCAGAATCCAGTTGACCTGCCCAATGTTCTTGTTGCTTGTTGTCTTTGTTGCCTGCTGTTCTTTTCTCTCTTCTCTTTCCACTCACCCCAACCGGTCAAGGCAGATGGCCACCCACTATGAGCCTGGTTCTGCTGGAGGTTTCTTCCTCTAAAGGGAGTTTTTCCTCTCCACTGTTGCCTAAAGCTTGCTCAAATGCGATTGTTGGGTTTTTAATCATTTGTATAATCATACTCTGTAAGGTCTTAAACCTTGCACTGTAAAGTGCCTTGAGATGACTTCTGTTGTGAATTGGTGGTATACAAATAAAACTGAATTGAATTTAATTTAATTAATAAAACAGAGCTGAGGACATACGGGTCAGCATAGCTTCAGGGAGACACACACAGACAAAGGGATGATCTGTTGAGTGTTGAGTAGTGAAAAAAGGTAGAATGTAATTTACTCGCTCACATATTTCAATCATACATACATAAAGCTGTGAGACTCTGTATGCTAAGCTCTATGCCAGCATGTTAACACGCCAGACATGTTCCATGTGAAAGTTTCATGTAGAAGTTTAATGATGAGATGCTGATTACTGTGACGCTTTGTCCTCTGCTCTGCTCTGGGTCTGTTACCACCCTCAAGTGTCTTTTACCCCTCTGTGTCTCCCCTCTCGCCTACTTCACTCCACCTATCCCCTTACTTTTTGTTGATCATCGCCTTGGTCCCTCCTTCCTCATCAGCTGAAGACCCCCCCACCTGCAGATCTGCAAATGTGACCAATACCTGAAGGTATCATCGGCCTTGGAGCTTCCAGTTGTTGTTTCCAGTTCCTGGTTCTACCAACCTGGTTCTGTCTGCTGCAGGTATTTTCTGTTAATTGGAGTTTCTGAAGCATGTTTAGTGCTGCCCAAATGGTATTTGTTTGGTTTCAAATAGACATAAGAGAAGCTATCATGCTTCCTGTGTTATTTGTTGTTAACCTGTGCTATACACTGTAAAAAACTGAATTGAATGTGAAGTTTTATTGATCTATTTTGTTTTAATTCATCTTGAAACAACTGATTAATATGATCTATATTGAGGTGAACTACAAGACCTGATGATGTGCAGTTGAGAGAATCCACCAGAAGAGAGAGCTATTTGTGTAGAATCAACACTTCAGGTTTTGATGAATTCATCAAATCGCAATTATTGCACAGATCTGATGTTTGATGGTCACTGAAACATTGAAAAAGACAATCTTGGACAGGAGGGGGAAACTAGGTGGAAAAACAAAAAAAGAGGAGATCCAGGTTTGGAATAACACCAGTTCTTCAGCTTAGTCTGTTTGAATCATCTACACTACCTCCTCCTCTCAGACAGAAAGAAGAGGAGGCAGCGGAGGAGGAGAAAGAGCAGGCGATGCTCTTCAGTCTTAGATTGTACAGTAAAAAGTGAAACAGGATCCACTGATGCTGATGCTAAAATCAAATACAGGTCTTAACGTTGGAGGATTTAAAGTCCTGGTTTCACAGAGAAGAAGGTTTTCATGTTGGTGACTCAAGGCTGAAACGTGGTGAGTTTTTTAACAGAGTGACTGTTGGTGTTAAATCACAACTGATTGTGAGTCAAAACTGCAGCAGCTCAGAGCATCTGCTTCAGGCTCAGGTTACCCAACGAACAGCCACAGAAGAAAATGTTTTAAAAGCAGTCTAGGTTACGCCTCACAGACTTCTGCTTCTTCTTGGTCTCTGACCCAATTTTGAATTCATTTTTTCAATTTACTAAAAGATGTTTGGAAGCTGCTGGTGTAAAGAGGGAGCCTGGAAACTGAGTGATTTGAAAAGAGCGACGCTTGGAAACAGATTCAGGTTTCTAACAAGCAGACGATAAAGTGGTGACGCACTCTGAATTTCAACAACAATCGACTGAAGTTCATAAAGCTTTTTGGAAGCGGCACCTGGTGTTTTCACAGTGAGCATTAGTGGATGAAGCAGAACATTTAAATGAGAATGGATAATACTGGAAGCAGCTTGAGCTTAGAAAGAATAAAGAAGTGAGTTTTAGAAAGCAGCAGGACATCAACTTTGGAAGCACTCTGTGTTTCCAAAATAAACTAGGATGAGGTTTGGAAGCAGCCTTTGCACCCTGAACGTTGGCGGTCGCAGGTTCTGCTTCTCCACGGAGCTGATGAAGCATCTTCCTCTCAGCAGACTCAGTCGACTGCATCGCTGCGTGTCGGAGAGCGAGCTGTTGGAGCTCTGCGACGACTACGACCGTGACAGAAACGAGTTCTTCTTCGACCGGCACTCTGAGGCCTTCAGCTTCATCATGCTGTACGTTCAGCACGGGACGCTGCGCTTCATGCCGCACATGTGCGAGCTGTCTTTCTATAATGAGATGTTGTACTGGGGCCTGGAGAGCTCTGACCTGCAGTTGTGCTGCCAGCGACGCCTCGACGAACGCTTGTCTGATTGCTTCGTACACTTCTTCCCGGAGGAGGATCTGCGGGACCACGAGGAGCCCCAGAGCTGCTGGCTGGAGAGGATAAGGAGGATTTTCGAGGAACCCACATCGTCCTTGGCGGCGCAGATCCTTGCCTCAGTGTCTGTGCTGTTTGTGGTCATCTCCATGGTGATGCTGTGTGCCAGCACCTTACCTGATTGGAAGACCGCGGAGACCCTGGACCAACACAGGTAGGTCACACTCTGGCCACCCTGGGGCAACTCTGTCAAGTTATTTTCGACTTGGTCTGAGTCCTTTAAACAGAACCTGTTGGATTTGTTTTGGTTTAGTGGCTTTACTATGGTTCTGAAGAAATCCAGTAGTTTCTTCTGTAACACTCAGTAAACACAGCAACAGGCCACACAATATGAGAATGAGGCCGAATCTTTCATCAAATTTAACACTACTAAAATCTGCTTTTTACCAAAACTACAATATTTCCATGCAGTCTGAAGCAGAATACATGACTTTGCAACTTTTTAGCTTACAGAGAGCATCAGAACACGTCTGACCACCGTGTGTTACAACAGGTAAAAAGGAACTATTGTACAAAAATGTAATACATTTACCTGAAATTCAAATTGACAACATACAAAACAAAAGGTAGTCAGTTTTGAGAATGTTCAGCTGCCACACCTGCGGATCAAAAACTTTGCAAACAACCTAATTATTGAACTCCTTTACATTTAGTTATTTGTAGGAGACTTTTATCCAAAGGGACCTAAAAATGAGGTACAAGGAAAAAATTGAAATCAAGAAGAAAAACATTAAATCAGACATGCTGATTATGTAAAAGGGGACTGGGACTTGATCCTCCCCACGGCAAAATTCAACTGCAATAGGCAGGTTTCAGTAGACAGCTGCTCAACTAAGATTGTTGGTTGGTTTTAACACGGGCACAGTCTTTAACACTGTGAAGTGCCTTCAGATGACTTTTGTTGTTATTTGGAGCTTTATAAAAATAAACTGAATTCTTTCTATCTACGTTTATAACACAATGTAAAAAGAAAATGCTGAACTATTCACCAATTTACAGCTAACTATTAATTACCCACATACGGTAGTTTTCAGTTGATGTTCATTTTCAGACGTATCAGAAGGCGACTATATATTTTTCATTTGGCAATAAATCGCAGCTGCTATTCAGCATCCCAACGAAAGAGAGGTGGTCTCTCAGTAAATCTATCCTTTTTAAAAATGGTTGGAGGATTGTGTTGAAAGTATTGTCCTGCTCCACCAGGGCTGGTGGGAGCTCTTTAGAAAGAATCGAGAGAGACAATTTGAGCCCCTAGTGAAAGCCAATTAAAGGTCAATGAAGATTTGTATTTGAGTTTTTTTTTTATCTGATGTCATGAAACTGTTCCAGGGTCTCTGTACTGTTTATGCAGAGATTCACATAAATTCAGTTCACTTGCTATTTGTTGCGACTGGATATGCAGACTTGTGTACTCCGGTCTTACAGCATCATACACTTACATGTCATGTTCCAAAGTTTGTACCCCCTCTTTTCATTCTGTATTATTTTGTGTAAAAACAGAATAAAAAATCATGTGATCGTAGATAAATGCAACCTCAGATGAATAATAACATTTACCTTTTTTTTGCTGGACCAATATTTATTATGGAACATTGTCCTCTGGACAGTTAAAAAAGTGATGGCTTTTATGGCCAGCTACATGTGTGGTGAAAAATAAACACAGCACTTCAGCAAAAACCTCATATCCACAATCAAGTAGGGCGGTGAAGGGGTGAGGATTTGGGCACCTTGCAGTCATTGAGTCTACCATGAACTACTCTGGATACCAGAGTGTTCTAGAGGCAAATCTGAAGTCATCTGTCATACAGGACAATGCTCTAAAGCACACCAGGAAATCTACATCAGAGTGGCTGAAAAATAAAAGGATCAAGGTTTTGGAATGGGCTCGTCAAAGTTCAGACCTGAAACCAATTAAAATGCTATAGCAGGACATCTAAAGAGCTGTGGATAAGTTCAATTTTTAAAAAATCTATTCTATCTATCAATTTTATTTGTACTGCTCCAAATCACAACAGAGGTCATGTCAAGGCACTTGGTGTTTAAGGTTTAAGACCCTATAGAGTATAACGGTATACAGATTTATATAGAAAACCCAACAACCCCACTGAGCAGCACCAGGAGACAGTGGAGAGGAAAAACTCTTTTAGAGGAAGAAACCTCCAGCAGAACCAGGCTCAGCATGGGCGGCCACCTGCCTCGGCTGGTTGGGTGAGTGGAAAGAGGAGAGAGAAAAGAACAGCATGCAACAAAAAACAACAACAAGCAGCAAAAACACTGGACAGGTTGGTAGGACCAGTAACTGGACTCTGGAGATATACAGCTCTAAGGAGAAGGATACCTGCAGAGGAGTACGTTCCCAAATACCTCAATTAACAACAACCCCAATTGAAGCAATGACGTGAAGAAATATAGAAACCTGTGAGAAACTGATAAACAAGGAAAGGAGAAGGAAAGAGTTTTTATTGCTGCAAAAAGAACAGAATTTAAAAATCAGGTACGAACTTTGGAACATGACCTAGTGCTGCATGTGTGTTTATAGCTAATGCTTGTTTCTAATTAAGATCAGTTCATTGTGACTTTCTCTTATTTGTCCTGCCCCTGAATTTCCCCCTCTGATTGGTTTCCACCTACAGGATCATCGAGGCGGTGTGTATCGGTTGGTTCACAGCTGAGTGTATCATCCGTTTCCTGGTGTCTCGTAATAAATGTGAGTTTGTCCGTCGTCCCCTGAACATCATCGACCTGTTGGCCATCACTCCTTACTACATCTCTGTTGCTGTGACAACACTGACAGGGGAGAACTCTCAGCTGCAGCGAGCCGGTGTCACTCTGCGTGTCCTGCGCATGATGCGCATCTTCTGGGTCATCAAGTTGGCACGTCACTTCCTAGGCCTGCAGACGCTTGGCCTGACTCTGCGGCGCTGCTATCGCGAGATGGTGATGCTTCTTGTCTTCATCTGTGTGGCTATGGCTATATTCAGTGCACTAGCCCAGCTCCTTGAGCATGGCCTGGACCTTGAGTCTGGAAATGAGGACTATGCTAGCATCCCTGCTGCCTGCTGGTGGGTCATCATCTCCATGACGACGGTGGGATACGGCGACATGTACCCAGTGACGGTTGCAGGCCGCGTGCTTGGCGCCCTCTGTGTGGTGAGCGGCATTGTGCTGCTGGCGCTTCCCATCACCTTCATCTACCACAGCTTCGTCCAGTGCTACCATGAGCTCAAGGTGCGCTCCAGCCGCTGCAGCCACAGCCTGTCTGCTGACTTCATCAACTGACAGCGATAATGACTTCACTGAATCCAACAATGCTGAGGTTGAGGCAACAGTACCAAGTAACAGTAACAATAACTCAGACAGGAAACATTCAACACATTGCAGCTGTTTATCGACCCTGCTGTCATCAGTTACTTTACTCTGTTGCCATGGTCAATGCAACATCTTCATCACTGAGCTGGGAAATACAGCAAACATTCCTCTCTTATAATATACAAACCGTTACATCAAATCCTGCTGAACTTTGTTGGTTCTGGAAGCCTCCAGAGTTTGTATTTCTGGTTGTTTTTTGTTTCACAGTTCATTCGCTTCAAATTAAAGAATCATCCACACATCCTAACAGACATATTCCAAAGGTCCAAGCCAGTTATTCTCAGTCCCAAATTCAATTCAATTCAATTTTATTTGTAGAGCCCTTTTTACAATTGACATTGTCACAAAGCAGCTTTACACAACCAAAGAACAGTACATGAACAGTGAATGTGTATGAATCATGAAATCAGATTGTCCCTGATGAGCAAGCCGGGGGCGACGGTGGCAAGGAAAAACTCCCTGAGAAGGCAACAGGAAGAAACCTTGAGAGGAACCAGACTCATATGGGTGATTACATGCTGTGTAGGCAGCCGGCAGTCCAGTATAACAGTTAATGTCTTTAAGTTAATGTGGAGTCCAGTTAGTTAATTGAAGGCAGACTTGTTCCATTCCTGGACTATCGAGCGTTAAGTCGAGACCTCCGAGAAACAGCTGCCGATGTCCGCCAAGGCCAAGACCGACTTCATAGTAGTGTGTGACCAACTCCAGTCTCCAAACGCATCCCATAGGGCAAACGGTGGGTCCAGGCGACGAGATATCCAGCCAGAAGTTGGGCATCAGGACGAGTCAGACAGGTCCAGAGCAACCAAACACTTCACCATCAACAAGCCTGAGTGATCAGTGAGAGTTGGGAAGACAGCATCTAAACATACCAGTTCACCATAATGCTCTATGTCCATGAGTCCTTCCCAAATCTATTTACAAAAATGCTTGACTAAATAGGTAGGTTTTCAGCCTAGACTTAAACACTGAGACTGTGTCCCGAACGCTCTTTGGAAGGCTATTCCATAACTTTGGGGCTTTGTAAGAAAAGGCTCTGCCCCCAGCTGTAGTTTTTATGATACGAGGTACTGACAGGCAGCCAGCATCCTTTGATCGAAGTAGGTGTAGTGGATCATAAGACACTAGCAGTTCACTTAGATACTACGGCGCAAGACCATTTAATGCTTTAAATGTCAAAAGTAGTATTTTAAAATCAATGCGAAATTTCACGGGGAGCCAATGAAGTGAAGATAGGCGTGATGTGCTCATATCTTCTGGTTCTAGTGAGGACTCTCGCTGCTGCATTCTGAACTAACTGAAGCTTGTTTATTCACCTGGTTGAACAGCCAGACAGTAAGGCATTACAGTAGTCCAACCTAGAGGTGATGAAAGCATGGACTAATTTTTCTGCATCATTTAGTGACAAAATATTCCTTATCTTGGCAATATTTCTGAGGTGAAAGAAAGCTGTCCTGGTGACATTATCTACATGAGCTTCAAATGAAAGACTGGAATCTAGAATCACACCAAGGTCTTTTACTGTTGCACTAGATGTAAGAGAAAGGCCATCTAGAGTTACGGCGTGATCTAAAATCTTGCTTCTAGCTGCAGATGATCCTATAACTAGTACTTCTGTCTTATCAGGATTTAGCAGAAGGAAGTTAATTAGCATCCAGTCTCGTATATCCTTTACACATTGATCAACTTTATTAAGCTTTTTGATCTCATCTGGTTTTGATGAAACATATAACTGTGTGTCGTCAGCATAACAATGAAAGTTAATATCATGCCTACGGATAATGTTGCCCAGAGGAAGCATGTAGAGGGAAAAAAGCAGTGGGCCTAAAACTGAACCCTGTGGAACACCAAACTCCACTGGAGAGCATGTGGAGTAATCGCCATTTAGATCTACATACTGATAATGATCAGTCAAATAGGACCTAAGCCAGGAGAGGGCCGTTCCCTTAATTCCAACATTTCCTAGTCTGTGAAGGAGAACACTATGGTCAATAGTGTCAAAAGCTGCACTAAGGTCGAGTAGCACAAGCATAGTGACGCTACCCTGATCAGAGGCCAATAGGAGGTAATTTACTACTTTAACAAGTGCCGGCTCTGTGCTGTAATGAGGCCATCGTTATACCAGGGAGCAAGTTTCTTATCTCTAATGACTTTTCTTTTAACTGGAGCTACATTATCTAAGGTATAATGTAATGACGACTCTAGATATTCAGTCGCCTGGTTCTGTAGGGTCAGACGGTGATCCAATCAACGTTGATAACTCTGGGAGATTGCTAAAAAAGCTCTGCGCGGTAGTTGATGTAAATGTACGTTTAATGCGATAGCGCGGCGCTGAGTATACATTATTAATATGACACACTGTAGAAACAAGATAGTGGTCTGAGATAACTTCAGACAGTGGGAGCGTAAGTAAATTTCTTATACTTAAACCGAAGGATATTATTAAATCTAAGGTGTGACCCTCTTTATGAGTGGGTCCTACTACACACTGATCTACTCCTAGCGAGTCCAATATGGACATAAATGCTGTTCTCAGAGGGTCTTCTGGATTCTCAAAGTGAATATTAAAATCTCCAGCAATTAACGCTTTGTCTACAGAAACAACTAGGTTAGAAAGGAAATCTGCAAATTCACAAAGAAATTCAGGGGGTCTGTAAATGATAATAAGCGGGATTGGCTGAGCAGACTTAATATCTGTATCTATACTTGTTATGTTACTATAGAGAACTTCGAAAGCATTACATTAGTGTACGTGTTTTTGTACGAGTCAGTTTATCATTGTAAATAACTGCGACACCCCCTCCTCTACCAGTCAGACGAGGCTGGTGAATGTAGCTGTATTCAGGAGGAGTTGCTTCATTTAAAGCTACATACTCGTCCTGTTTAATCCAGGTTTCTGTTAAACACAGTATATCAAACTCCTGATCTGTGATAGTTTCATTAACAGTAAGAGCTTTAGATGTAAGAGATCTAATATTTAACAATCCTAACTTCAGATCAGAGGTGCTGGCTGCACAATCAGTGTTCTCTGAATTTGAGGTCACTATGTTAATTAGATTATTAAAACAGACTTTCTGGGTTTTCTTGACTTTTTGTTTAGCTCGAGGAACAGACACAGTCTCATTATGTTGAACCCTGAGTGAAGACTCTGTGCAGCTAGCAGACACTTGGTTTAGCCTGTTTGTCTGCTCCCTGGCCTAAACTTTGGGTATTCAGCGACTAGCTAGGCCTGATCTTAGACTATGAGCTATGCTACACGAAATGAGACCAGCACCTTCCCGAGTGGGATGGACACCTTCCCGCCCTAACAGGCCAGGTTTGCCCCCAAAGGTACTCCAATTATCTATGAAGCCCACGTTGTTTTCGGAGCACCACCTGGACATCCAGCGGTTCAGCAACCAAAGGTGCTGTTTGTTGGAAACTGGACTTGCTAGAAGATGTTGGTTTGAAAAGAGACTAAAGTGGGCAGTAAAGTGGAGCAACTTTGACTAAACAGAGGAGGTGGTCTCCAACACCACTTACAGTCCTGACACCCGTTCTGAAGCACTTCAGCCATTTACATGGTGACGACACTCGTCATGGTAGGACACTGTTTCTGGTTTTAATGAGACATTGATGATGACAGTAGAAGTAAAGGTTAGCTCTGTGTTGACAACTCAGTTCAATGAGGCGGCAGTGAGCAATCCATTAAACGCACACAGGGCCTTTAAGTTGTCACATGTTGAGGTTTTCTTTTTAGTTTTGTCAGTGGAGTTTTAGCAAATTGATGCACTATTTTTGTTTCAGCAGGACATATCGCCAGACCTGACTGGAACCATAGAAAAGTGACTTTTCCTGCTTGTTGGATGAGCTGTGTTTTGCGAATGACACACGTTTTCTGTGTAGATAAACTCGTTGTGTGGCTCTTGGGTTTACAGCTGAGTCTACGTAGAAACACTTTGTGACTAAAGAAGACTTTAAGCTGACCGACACCTTTGAACAAACTACAGACTTCCAATGTAGAACCATTAATAATGATGCACAGAATATTTGAATTAACAGAACAATAAACTGAACAAATGTTTATTTACAATCCGCAAACAGTTATAGTAAAATGTGCAGCAGAACATCTGGTTGGATGACTGTGATCTTAGGCAGATTCCCCAAACACAGAAACATAATTAACATGTTTACATCAGATACAATCAACCCGATCTCTGCTGCTCGGCATCTTGCTCCTCAGTGGATAGACCTCTATAAATTAGATACAGGACAAAGTCCACAAATTCTGGTACAGGACCAGTTCTTGACCATTGGTTTTCTCACAATTCCCATGGCAACAGCAAAGACAGGAAGTGGAAGAGTTGGAACATATGAGGTGCTGGACTGTGAAAAGCATGCAAACTTTCCCTTTAACCTATACACTGTTGGACTCTCTTTGTTCCTTTACTCTTTGTTTCCTTGCTTCCTACAGAGCTGTGTGTTGTGGAAATTTTCTCTGCTGGTGAATAAAGAAATAGAGACTTCTGCCAGCTGACAAGGTTTTATTTCTTTGCAAAGAAAGGTCAGTCAACACATGAGCAATCGGAATGAAGAAAGACCTTGAACAAAGGGAAGATCAGGGTTTTTATATCTGGGGAACATCCCCCAGGTAGGTTTCGCAGCCTTTTGTCTGCTGTACGTGTTGTCACTATCTTTCTGGGATGTGGGTTTGCAGGAGTTTCCCGCAGGATCTCGCATCCAGGTGATAGTTCCTGAGAGACTCAGACAGCATGATCAAAAGACAAAGTTTGTTTCATACTTTGGTGAGAAACAGAAGGTTGTGTTTGAGGAAGTTAGACACGAGGAGATACAAAGAGCTTAAATTCCCATTACAATTGTCATATGGACTAAAACACCAAACAGTTTCTGTTTCATTAAATTGGGGGATTCTTCATTAAAGGAGCAGGTTGTGATTTCATTTGTGTGTTGGTCAGACAAACCTGTCAACAATCTGGTTACTTTAACTGAATTTTTTCTTTTTTTTTTGCAGAAGCATTTTTCCAGGAGGTGCACAATGAGGACAGTTCATTTTGTGATTTATAATTTATTTTTATTGATTTTCTAATCTTAGTCTTTACTAATATCCAATCCACTTGAACTGGAGCAGAGAATTTACTGATATGAGGTCGAATGCAACAAACTAACATTTTTATTTCCAGTGGTAAAACATGAATTCAAATATCTCACTTGACAATGAAAACCATAATAATAATTACTAACTTTAAAATTGACTTAACCTAACTGTACTAAACTTTAATCTGGTTGTTCTCGTTTTTATTCTGATTCTATTCTAATCAGATTTGTTTAATCTAATTTTACCGAACTTTATTCTAAACATTTAAATCAGATTTTACTGACTCTAATCTGACTCCACTGATTCTTAATCAGATTTTGTGCTTTGAACTGTATTTTTATTTATAATCAGGCCTCTACCGCCTTCTATTTGTAGGCGCGTCACTAATGCCATCAAGCAGCGCAGTGTTGTCACCTGACGTCAGGTGAGTGGAGTCTTGTCAGATTGAGGTGGTCACCCCGTGCCCAGGTGAGTTCACCTGTGTCACCTACAGTGGAACATGCACTACCGACTGAACGGAGTCACGCAGCGGCTCACCGGAGCTCCCGCCGCCATCTAGAACCCGCAGGTAAGACGGGTGTCGTGCCAAAAAGTGACTGCCAGAAACTGATCGCCGTCCACCGCCTTGTCCGCTTTATCGCCGACTGCAGCTGATTATTTCAAACAGCCATGGTAGGTCTTTTAACTAAATAGCCACAGGAACAGTCAAAGGAACCCGATGTCATGGGAAATGCTTTAAATCAGTCCTGACTGTGCTGTATTTTCCACTGTGTGTCTGTGCATGAATCCAGGACTCAGGCTGTTCAAAGACGACTTTAAAGTATTTTACTTGACATCGTAGAAAGTAATAAGATGCTGTGGACAGTAAGGAGATGTGTGGTTCTATGTAGGCTACATTATACACTTATATACAGATAATGCAGTCGTTATCAAGTGCAAAATATAGGTAGTCTTCAATAATGTGGTTAGATACGAATAACACAGTCATATACAATATAATTAATATATAATTATTATGACACAAGTAAATCTACAGCTGTGGGTTAGTAATGAGGTCAGCTTTCCATATGTAATACTACATGCACAGTATTCATACTCAGTACTCAACAAATAACTGTTCACTTCTTCCATTTTTAAATGATCCTCAGCAGCAGGAAACAAAGGGTTCAGACATTAATTTCATGCACACATTAATAATAATACTCCTCCCTGAACTGCCACCTTACTGTGGTGGAGGGGTTTGCGTGCCCGAATGACCCTAGGAGCTATGTTGCCGGGGGCTTAAGCCCCTGGTAGGGTCTCCCAAGGCAAACAGGTCCTAGGCGATGGGCCAGACTAAGAGCAGTTCATAAACCCCTTATGACGAGAAAAAAATCAAGGTCGGGTACGTCGCCCGGATTGGCGTCACCGGGGCCCCACCCTGGAGCCAGGCCTGGGGTTGGGGCACGTAGACGAGCGCCTGGTGGCTGGGATCTCTCCCACGGGACCCGGCCGGGCGCAGCCCGAAGGAGCGACGTGGGACCGCCTTCCCGTAGGCCCACCACCCGCAGGAAGGCGCATAAGGGGTCGGTGCAGTGTGGATTGGGTGGCAGCCGTGTGGAGGTGCCTCGACAACCCAATCCCTGGACAAAGAATCTGGCAATTGGGACATGGAATGTCACCTCACTGGGTGGAAAGGAGCCTGAACTTGTGCTGGAGGTTGAGCGGTACCGGCTAGAGGTAGTCGGGCTCACTTCCACACATAGTCTGGGCTCTGGAACACAACTCCTTGAGAGAGGTTGGACTCTCTTCTACTCTGGAGTTGCCCATGGTGAGAGGCGGCGGGCAGGGGTGGGCTTGCTTATAGCCCCCCAGCTCAGCTGCCATGTGTTGGAGTTTTCCCCGGTGGACGAGAGAGTTGTTTCCCTGCGCCTTCGGGTAGGGGAGAGGTCTCTCACCGTTGTTTGTGCCTACGGGCCAAATAGCGGTGTAGAGTACCCAGCTTTCATAGGGTCTCTGGAAGGGGTACTGGAAGGTGCTCCGACTGGGGACTCTGTCGTCCTACTGGGGGATTTCAACGCCCACGTGGGCAATGACAGTGATACCTGGAGGGGCGTGATTGGGAGGAACGGCCTCCCTGATCTGAACCCGAGTGGTGTTTTGTTATTGGACTTCTGTGCTAGTCACAGTTTGTCCATAACGAACACCATGTTCAAGCATGAGGGTGTCCATCAGTGCACGTGGCACCAGGACACCCTAGGTCGGAGGTCTATGATCGACTTTGTGGTTGTGTCATTTGACCTCCGACCATATGTCTTGGACACTCGGGTGAAGAGAGGGGCTGAGCTGTCAACTGATCACCACCTGGTGGTAAGTTGGATCCGATGGCGGAGGAGGGAGCTGGATAGACCTGGCAGACCCAAACGTATTGTGAGGGTCTGTTGGGAACGTCTGGCGGAACCCTCTGTCAGAGAGGTCTTCAACTCCCACCTCCGGGAGAGCTATAATCAGGTTCCGAGGGAGTCTGGAGACATTGAGTCCGAGTGGACTATGTTTTCCACCTCCATTGTCAATGCGGCTGTTCGGAGCTGTGGCCGTAGGGTCTCTGGTGCCTGTCGTGGCGGCAATCCCCGAACCCGGTGGTGGACACCGGAAGTAAGGGAAGCCGTCAAGCTGAAGAAGGAGTCTCATCAGGCCTGGTTGGCCTGTGGGACTCCTGATGCAGCTGATGGGTAACGGCAGGCCAAACGTGCCGCAGCCCGCGCGGTCGCAGAGGCAAAAACTCGGACCTGGGAAAAGTTCGGCGAGGCCATGGAGGAGGACTATCGGTCTGCCTCAAGGAAATTCTGGCAAACCGTCCGGCGCCTCAGAAGGGGAAAGCAGTTTCCTGCCAATACTGTTTACAGTGGAGGTGGGGAGTTGCTGACTTCGACTGGGGACGTTGTAGGACGGTGGAAGGAATACTTTGAGGATCTCCTCAACCCCGTCGTTACGCCTTCTGTTGAGGAAGCAGAAGCTGGGGACTCAGAGGTTGAGTCGTCCATTTCCCTGGTCGAAGTCACCGAGGTAGTCAGTAAGCTCCTCGGTGGCAAGGCACCAGGGGTGGATGAAATTCGCCCCGAGTACCTTAAGTCTCTGGATGTTGTAGGGCTGTCTTGGCTGACACGCCTTTGCAGCATCGCGTGGAGATCGGGGACAGTACCTCTGGACTGGCAGACCGGGGTGGTGGTTCCTCTTTTTAAAAAGGGGGACCGGAGGGTGTGTTCCAACTATAGGGGGATCACACTCCTCAGCCTCCCTGGGAAAGTCTATTCCAGAGTGCTGGAGAGGAGAGTTAGGCCGCTAGTCGAACCTCGGATCCAGGAGGAACAATGCGGTTTTCGTCCTGGCCGTGGAACACTGGACCAGCTCCATACTCTCGCTAGGGTGCTCGAGGGTTCATGGGAGTTCGCCCATCCAGTCTACATGTGTTTTGTGGACTTGGAGAAGGCGTTCGACCGTGTCCCTCATGGCATCCTGTGGGGGGTACTCCGGGAATACGGGATTCGGGACCCTTTGTTAAGGGCCATTCGGTCCTTGTATGACCGGAGTAGGAGCTTGGTTCGCATTGCCGGTAGTAAGTCAGACTTGTTCCCGGTGCATGTTGGACTCCGACAGGGCTGCCCTTTGTCACCGATCCTGTTCATTACCTTTATGGACAGGATTTCTAGGCGCAGCCAGGGGTCGGAGGGAATCCGGTTTGGGAATCACAGGATTTCATCTCTGCTTTTTGCAGATGATGTTGTCCTGTTGGCCTCACCAGACCGGGACCTCCAGCAGGCACTGGGGCGGTTTGCAGCCGAGTGTGAAGGGGCTGGGATGAGAATCAGCACCTCCAAGTCCGAGGCCATGGTTCTCAACCGGAAAAAGGTGGCTTGCACCCTCCAGGTTGGGGGGGAGATCCTCCCTCAAGTGGAGGAGTTTAAGTATCTTGGGGTCTTGTTCACGAGTGAGGGAAATAGGGAGCGTGAGATTGACAGATGGATTGGTGCATCGGCAGCAGTAATGCGGTCGGTGTACCGGTCCGTCGTGGTGAAAAAGGAGCTGAGCCGAAAGGCAAAGCTCTCGATTTACCGGTCAGTCTACGTTCCCACCCTCACCTATGGTCATGAGCTTTGGGTCATGACCGAAAGGACAAGGTCGCGGATACAAGCGGCCGAAATGAGTTTCCTCCGTAGAGTGGCTGGGCGCACCCTTAGTGACAGGGTGAGGAGCTCAGTCACCCGGGAGGAGCTCGGAGTAGAGCCGCTGCTCCTCTGCATCGAGAGGGGCCAGTTGAGGTGGCTTGGGCATCTGTTTCGGATGCCCCCGGGACGCCTCGTAGGGGAGGTTTTCCGGTCCTGTCCCACCGGGAGGAGGCCCCGGGGAAGACCCAGGACACGTTGGAGGGACTATGTCTCTCGGCTGGCCTGGGAACGCCTCGGTGTCCCCCCGGAAGAGCTGGAGGAGGTGTCTAGGGAGAGGGAAGTCTGGGCATCTCTGCTTAAGCTGCTCCCCCCGCGACCCGGCCCCGGATAAGCGGATGAGAATGGATGGATGGATGGATGGCACACATTAATAATATATTTTAAAGAATCACATGAAAAAGAGACTCAGCTTCTGATTCTTCTTCCCCTGGGACCAAGGTGCTACATTAGACAACATAAATTAACTTAAAATGTACACATACTCTAAACTTAAAAAAAAAACTTAGAAAAACTAAATACACAATGTGCAACATGTCATGCAAAGACAAGTTATCTTGTGCTTCACTAAATATAGAAGTATGGTCTGCCTTTCTTCACACACCTTGGTCTGGAGGGAAAGGGATTTGCAGGCTTGAAGGGTGGAGTTTTATAACGTATGGTTGTGTCTAATTGAATGACTAAGGGGAGGTGGTTTGAGGTTGAGTCAGCTATTGAGAGACTTGGGAATCTGCTGATTATGAACAACCGGCTGCAGGTTCAACTATAAACTCAATAATTAAACTTTAGCAAACCTTAAATATTGATCAGTATTCAGTCACTGACTCAGGTTAAAGATTCTTTGACATTTTTTTTTCTGGTGGTTTTATTCTGCTGTCATTGTTGTGCACCATTTAGGGGGTTTGTGGTTTGACTCCCGGCTCCTCCCGTCACATGTGTGTCTGAGCAGAAACTGAACCCTCAGTTGCCACCATTGAGCCAGAACAGCTGGTCCTAAGTTAATGATGGTAGAATGACAGAATTCTTGTTCACTGCTATGACTGTGAGCATCAGTAATTAGTCAGAAGTCAGGATGATTCAAATGCCCCAGTTGTAGCATTAACTCACGTTTTGTTTTTGGTTCAACACATACATGAGATACTGTTAATTCTTGTGAAGTTCTGATAGTTCCTGTAGTACTACATGTATGAAGTCAATATTTCTTATGCATGAAATCATGACAATACCATAAAGATTATTCATTTCTGAAACAACAACAACAACCATTCTCAGTGACTGAAATCCAATCAGTAATAAAAATGTTCAGTTTGAATATTTAAGTGTTGAGTTTGAAGCTGAACCTGCAGCTGTTTGTTGCGAAAATATAAAATGTAAATTAAATATAAATAAGAAAATTAATCTTAAACACAGAAGCAATAGATACACACGACTTTAATGAGTTTGTTTGTTTTTTGTCTCTTTTCACTATAAATATTTGAAGACACCACTGTATTTGTACAATTGAAAATTGAAGTTGAAGTTTTTAAGTAACAAAACTATTTTGAATACATTTACATTTAGTCATTTAGCAGAACAAGCGACTTACAAGTGAGGAACAAGGCAAGCAAACAAAATCTAAGTCGAGAAGAAACAACATCAAAGCAAAATGCTATTGTAAAAGTGTTTCTGTTTCAAGAGATGTGAGAATAAAAGAGTAGAAAAGTGTTTTGTTTTTTTTTTTGCATTAAGTGCAATGCAAGATGTGGAAGAGTTCTGTTTTCAGCAGTTTTTTTTAAAGATTGCTAGTGAGGTGGCTGAGCGTGCAGAGATAGGCAGCTCATTCCACCGTCGTGGGATCACTGAGCTGAACAGTTTTTCTTGGTGTCGACTGTGTGGTGCTGGTACCACCAGACGACGTTCCCTGGTTGAGCACAGTGGACTTGAGGGGATATAGACCTGAATGATTGAATTGAGATAAGATGGAGCTTTGGAGTTAACCACTCTGTAAGCAAGAGACAGAGCTTTGAACTTGATCCTTGCAGCCACAGGAAGCCAGTGCAAAGATCTGACGAGCGGTGTAACATGAGACCTTTTTGGTTGATTAAAAATGAGGCGTGCTGCCGCATTTTTGATCATCTGGAGGGGTTTGGTCGTGGATGCCGGTAAACCCATCAGTAGTGCATTGCAGTAATCCAGGCAAGATAAGATCAATGCCTGTACAATGAGTTGGGTCGTGTAATCCGTCAGATAGGGTCTGATCTTTCTGATATTGTGGAGGGCATATCTACATGACCTAGAGACTGTGGCGATGTGTTCCGTGAAGGTTTCTGGCTGACTTAGTAGGGACAATCACCGCAGATCCAATGTTAATGCTGATGTTGTGTTGAGTTGAAAGTCTGGCAGGGAAGACTACAAGTTCAGCTTTGGGTATGTTGAGTTGAAGGTGTCTTTTTCTCATCCAGGCAGAGATGTCAGAGAGACAGGCAGAGATGCGAGATGAAACAGTTGAGTCATCCGGCGGAAAATACAGGAAGAGCTGTGTGTCATCTGCATAGCAGTGATAAGAAAAGCCATGAGAATGGATGATAGAGCCTAGAGAAGAAGTATAGATTGAAAAAAGAAGAGGACCAAGGACTGAGCCCTGCGGTACACCTGTGGAGAGGTTATGAGAGTCAGAGACACGCCCCTGCCAGGATACCTTAAAGGTTTGTTCGGACAAGTATGACCGAAGCCAGGCTAGAGCTGCTCCAGAGATGCCCAGGTCTGAGAGTGCAGTCATGAGAATCTGATGGTTCACAGTGTCAAAGGCTGCAGATAGGTCTAATAGAATAAGGACAGAAGATTTACCTGCAGCTTTTGCCACCCGTAGGGATTCCACAACAGTCAGAAGTGCCGTCTCTGTGGAGTGACCACTCTTGAAGCCAGACTGATTGACATCAAGGAGGTTGTTCAGGGAAAGAAACTCAGAGAGTTGATTGAAGGCTGCACGTTCCAGAGTCTTGGCCAGGAATGAAAGAAGAGAGACCGGTCTGTAGTTCTCCAGAAGGGAGGGATTCAGAGAAGGCTTTTTCAACAGTGGAGTAATCTGGGCCTGCTTGAATGAGTTGGGAAAGGTGCCTGTTGTGAAAGAGGTTGTCATGAATAAGGGAGGGGGACGAGGCAGGAATTAACAGAAACAGGATTTATTACTGATAACCACAAAAACAAGGGAAACTAAGGGGGGTGTCAACAGACACTACAAAAAACTACAAAAAACACGGGCAGAAACATGAGGACAAAGTAACAACGTAAAACTACCTAGATGGCGGAGAACAAAGTAACAAATCAGAAATCAAAGTACAAACAAAAACCACTGCTTGAAGGCAGGAAAACACTCACTGAAAAAAAGGGTAACAAAGTCCAAAGAGTCCAGGGGGGAAGCAGACAGGGCTGAGCAGGATGAGCAGGAGCTGGCAGGGTTAAGCAGGCAGGAATCACAATAGGCAGGAATAGCAACAGGCACGGAACACAGGCTGGAAACAGGTGGGGGAACGACGACGATCTGACAGAGGAGAAAGGGCTGAGGAGAGCTTATGTAGCCTGAGGGGAACACAGGTGAGTCCAATATGCAGCTGATTGCTGGGAGCAGAGGGAGAGAAGTGGCTGGTGGGTGGAGTCCAGAGGGAGATCAAGGGAGGAAAACCAAGGCCGGCCGGGACCAGGCCAAACCATGACAGAGGTGTTGATGATGTGTGTAATGGCTGGTATTAGTGTGCGATAGCTTGAAGAAGAGTAGAGGGGATTGGATCCAGAGAGCAGGTGGTCGGGTGATTGGAGAGTGGATACATCGTCCTCTGACAGTGAAAAAATGAAGTGAGATGCATCGTCAGGTTTAGTAAGCAGAATGTTATTGTCAGGAGGAGTGAACTGGGAGCTGATGGCTGCCACCTTGTTGGTAAAAAAGGAGGCAAAGTCGTCAGCTGTGAGACAGGTGGGTGGTGGAGGTGGGGGTGGATAGAGTAGAGATTTGAAAGTTGAGAACAGCTTTCTGGTGTCTGTGGTGTTGCTGAGCTTGTCCTGGTAGTATTCAGTCTTCGCCCTGGTGACACTGTAAGAGAAAGATTGAAGCAAATCCTGATACTCAGTTAGAGCAGGTTGAGACTTGGATTTGCGCCACTTCCTCTCATCACTCCTGAGCACCGTGCGCTGTTCACGGATCTGGTCAGTGAGCCACGAGTTGGAAGCTGAAGGACGAGCAGGTCTAGTAGATGTCGGGCACAGACTATCCAGGCAGAACGAAAGAGTATCGTAGAGCCTGTCCGTGGCTGCATCTGTGTCGTAGGTGGATAAAACCTGTGATGAGGGCAGCGCTGCAGTAACCAGGGAAGAAAACTGCTCCGGGTTGAGAGATCTGAGGTTGCGGCGGAATGTTTCCAATGCAGTGGAAGAATGAGATGGTCTAGAGATGAAGACTGTGAGCTGAATGAAGAAGTGATTCGACAAATGCAGAGGAGTGACAGAGATGTCATCCACAGTACAATGTCGGATCAGAACGAGGTCCAGGTTGTTGCCAGCTTTGTGAGTTGAGTGGAGACTAGTCTAAGGTCAAACGTGTTCAGAAGAGCGAGCATGTCAGATGCCTGTGGTTTGTCAAGGTGGATGTTGAGGTCTCCTAAGACAATAAGAGGAGTGCCATCTTCAGGGAATTGAGACAATAGCATATCCAGCTCGTCACAAAAGTCCCCCAGCTGGCCCGGCGGTCGGTAGATCACAATGATGGGCTGTGATCGGTGCTGTAATCCTAACGGCATGATATTCTAAAGAAGGCAGATTACTAAAGGGTGCCATAGCGAAGAACATCCAGGTATCGGCTATTAGGAGACCAGTCCCGCCCCCCCGGCGACATGGGCGAGGAGTGTGAGAAAAAGCAAAGCCGATGGAGAGCGCGGCTGGGGTGGCCGTGTTTTGTGGAGTAATCCAGGTCTCCGTAAGTGCAAGCAGCTGAACAGCTGAGGTTGTGGCAAAAGCTGGAATGAAGTCCGCCTTGTTCACCGCCGACTGACAGTTCCACAGGGCAAGAGAAAAAGAGGCCGGCGGCGAGGTGTTCTGGGTGAGGAGCCGCAGGTGGAAATGCATCATCCTCTCGGAGAACACCATGTCCTGCGTCAGCTGAGGAGAACTGGAATCTGCTGAAAACACATTGAAAGAAAGGAGATAGAAAGGCTTTCCAAAGCGGAAAGGGTTAAAATGAAGAGAAAGAGAAAAGTGCAAATAAAGTTGGAAACCTTGCGTCTTGCGGTGTCCTTGCTCGGTGGACTCGCACAGGTAGACTCGCAGGTCTTTACCCAAATCGGTCTTCACACAAAGAAGGCTGAACACAAGGGCTGACGCTCCAGCAAGACAGGTGCTATAAATATGGTCGTAATGGGCTACGGCTGAAACCGCCCCCTGGTGGAAGCCAATCTAATTTGTGTGCCTTTGTTAGGTCAAAGGTGTGAATGCTCGGTGATTACTAAGCTGAAACTACCACCAACAATAGACCAAAACTCTCTAACTACAGTTCTTAATACTTATTGAAACAGACTGACAAACAGGCTAAATCAGCAGACTAGAGAGAAATGACACATTTAATGAATAAAGCTAGAGATCTCTCTCTCTCTGTATAGATCTCTATGGAATTCAGGTAGTTAAAACCATTCACGACTTGTCAATTAACTATTTTTGTGAGCTCTTCAGAAGTCCCACAAAAAATAAAAGAAAACAAACAATAAGCTGCAAAATGAAGAAATGTAGCAAAATAAAACAGTTTCTTTTAACAGTAAATATTGGTTTACATGTATTGTCTCCTGTGAAACCAGCTTCCAGTTCAGGTTCTGGAGGCAGACACCCTCTATATTTAAGACTAGACTTTAAACTTTCCTTTTTTATAAAGCTTATAGTTAGTTAGTTCTGCTGCTATAGGTTAGTCTGCTGGGGGAACTCTACTGATACACTGAGCTCCTCTCCTCTCTCCATTCAAATTCTACCATTTCATGTCATTAACTTTGTGTCTTCTCTCTCCTGTAGTTGTGTTTCCTCCTCTCTGTCTCCCTCTCTCTGTTCTCCTTTGCAGGTGTCCTCCTCCTTGGAGCTGTGTATCTCCATAGTCCACCAACCTACCAACCTGTCCAGTGGTTTTACCGCTTCTTGTTGTTTTTTGTTGGCTGCTGATCTTTTCTCTCTCCTTTTTCCACTCACCCCAACTGGTGGAGGCAGATAGCCACCCACCCTGAGCCTGGTTCTGCTGGAGGTTTCTTCCTCTTAAGGGAGTTTTTCCTCTACACTGGACTCTACGGTGCTGAGCTGTGCTGGACTGTTTTCTGCTTCTTTGAGTCTTGAGGAGATTTAGAGAATGATTGAGCTTGTTGCTATGGTTACCTGTAGTGAATGTTTAATAATCTGGTTAAATTGATCATGTTACCTGATCATGTTACCCTAGTGGGGGATGGAACTTACAAGTGATGTCTAATTATTCAGTTTGTTCCACCTGTGGTCTCCCTCTCCTTTATTAGCTCCCCTCTGCTCCCAGTCCCCTGCCAGATTGTCACGTCACGTCATGTTTGCACTCTCCAGCTGTTTCCCAACCTTGTTTCCAGTCCTGCTCCCAGTCGTCCTTCCCTGCCCTGTTTCTCTGCCTTGGCTACACTCTGGACTTTGCCCCCTGAATCCTGGACTTAGTTCCCTGCTTCTGTGAGTTGTTTGTCTGCCCCCGTGCAGTAATTTTTGGTTACTTCTTGGTTGTTACTTTGTGCCCTGTTGTGTTCAGGTAGTTTTATGTTGTCACATTGTTTTTGTATTCTGTCAGTTTTCATGTTGTTCTTTTGACACCTCCCTTAGTTTCCCGTTTTGAGTTTGTTAATAAATCTGTTTTCTGTTCCATTCCTGCCTTGAGCCTGTGGAGGAAATTTTGTAATTCGTGCTGATCCTCATCCAAAAAAAGAAATGATGAGAGAAAAGTCTGTTTGTCTTTGTCGTTTTATCCGTCACCCGGGGAGAGCTGTACACATAACGTGTGGTACATGACAACTCTGAATCTCTATGTCCACATGCTTCTTTTTCTATGTATGCTTGAAGGCGTAAACAGACTTTCCTCCAATCGGATTTACTCATTTTACGCTTACTCAGACCTCATTAGGAAAAGATCATCATATTATCTTAACCAGATAATGGGGTATTGTTCTTTAGTGATGCTGTCAACACTTATCTAGGTTCACTGAGCATCCTGAGTTTTCTGAACACTCAGTTGCATAGATAAAGAAAACACATGCTTTAGGATTCAGCTGAGTCAGCACAAGACATTAAACAGTCACAATGTTAAATTTCTTCTACAAGCCTTCACTTTTTATGACAGTGTGTGCTGTGAGGTTTCAAAATTAGCCCAGTCCTGCAGAGCTTAACAGCTGAAGAACATCACATGATTCTGTCCCAAAAAACAACAGCACAGATTTACTTTTAGCTGACAAACATAATGTTAACATGTCGCAGAGAAATGTGACCATTGTCAAACGTCATCAATAACATCATTTAAAGTTCAATAAACTACAGTGTTTATCTGTCTGCCTGAATATTGAGTTGTCCCTTTAAAGAAAGTGTCAATCACATATTTTAAGATCTAATAAATCTGCAGACAACAGAGAGTTCCTGTGAAAAGTAACAAATCTGTCTGAGTGTGATGAATGTGAATAAAACAGATTTAGTTTCTGCAGACAGCAGGATGTGGTGGACAGTTCATGTCTGATTCACTTCCTCTGAAACACTCTGACTCTTCACTCTCAGTTTCTGTTGCCCACAGATTCTTCAGGCTGAGCTCAGAGCTGTTGCACATTTGTCTTTTAACTCAACTTTTAAATGTGGGATAATGTGAATGGAGTCTGGTTGCAGTGAAAGAAACTGATGGAGAATTTAAATCAGAAGGTGTTTTACAGACTCATCTGATTGTAATAATGTGATCTGATGTTGTTTTTAACAGGGATCAGATTTAGTTTCTAACATCTCATCACACACACTTTAAAACACACGCACTCTGCTCTCGGTTTAATGACACCAAATGATCCAAACATTAAAGTGTGTCATATTTCTGGCTCTGTTGCCATGGGGATGGAGATGGGATGCTCAAGGCGAGTTGTCATGGTAACAGACCACATCAGTCTTACTGAGAAGTTTATTAGGAACAGCTGAAGCGTATGATTTTGTCCAGTTACTTATGGAGCCAAACAATCTCAGTTTCATATGTTGGTGTGAACATGTGTGTTCCTGATCTGACACCTGTTGCAGACACAGGGCTAACCCCCCCAGAGCCATGGACAATATTTCTCATGTTTTTTTGTAGAAAATCCTAGAAACTCCACAGTTTATCGGTCACAGCTCCAAGGTTCAACATTTTTGAAAAGTATTAGAATATGTTAAAATGTGAGAAACGTCCATTAGCTTTATACTGTGTGAAAGCTATGAAGTAAATACATTAAATACACGTTTTGTTTTTTTTTTGTTAAAAAGTCAAACATATGTAAAAAAAAATAAAAAATAAAAAAATAATGAAAAAGAGGTTCAATAAAAATCGCAATTGCATTTATTTTTTCATGCCTAAAGAGGAATAAAAACACTCAGGAAAAAAAAATTCTATACTGAGGTTCTCATAATTCATGCATGAAAGGGGTAAAGTGATCTGAAGCAACTCTAATCTGTACCTCAGTAATACTCACTCTACATTGATAGTTGAAGTACATGTTCAAGTCTGACCCAGAATCCAGTTTTACCATCTCCATGGTGATGAAGAACATCAGGTCGCCATCTCCATGGTAACGACAGGATTCAGAGGCAGGACGATTAAGACCGTGACCCTAATGAGCTGAGCTGTGATTGGCCGTTGTCATGGTAACCCAACAGAGAGGAGGTCTCACCCAATAATTATTAAATCAGCTGTTTTCATTCATTTTTGCTTCTATTAGTAAAGAGTATTAATAGAGTATATAAGAGTATAATAGAATAAGTATAATAGAGTATTTACACGCAGTAATTTATAATCAGTTACTACAAACTAGTTTTTACACACACAGATTTAATATGTGACCTGATGATGATGATGATGTTAGGAAAAATACTTGATAACAATTTTTCTTTGATGTTGTTAATCTGTCCAGAACAACAACAGGCTGCTCAGCTCTGGGACTTTTATGAGGGTCAGTGCTGAAAAGTAACTAAGTGTATTTACTCACACTCAGTATAGTTAGATGTACTGTTTTTGTTTGTGAATATTTTTATTTTATTTCTATCTTGTTTTTGCTTTGGATTCATTTTATTTTAAACATTTTAGAGAATCAAATACAAAAGCAAACACATACTCGCCCTCCCCATCCCTCAACACTAATCTACACACAGTCACAACAAACAAGATCAGAAAACAATTCTAAATTCCTGCCTTCAACTATTGTGTCTCTAGTGCCAATCATGCTTTTTGTAAAATGTCAGTATATGTGTGTTTGTCCAAAGTATAATAGTTTGGAAGTGTGCAACAAATGTGCCTGGTTCAAGGTGATCGAACAGATCAGGTGAATTATTTAATAATTTAGGAGGAGTCTGTAATAAATGATCAAAGAGTCTAATCTAATCTCCTCCAGGTAATGAAAGCAAGCCATTTGTTAAAGTGAGGAGAAGAAGCAGGCTGCCATTCTCTGAGAAGAATTCCTCTGGTTATTGTAATTCATTATTAATAGTTTGTCCCAATAACTCATTAAAAAGCCTCCAGTTAATCCAAAATGCTGCAGCCAGAGTTCTGAGTGGAATTAGCAAGAGAGATCATATTTCTCCTACGTTAGCTTCTCTCCATTGGCTCCCTGTAAAATCAGAATAGAGTTTAAAATTCTTCTCCTCACTTATAAATCACTTAATAATCAGGCTCCATCTTATCTTAAAGAACTCATAGTTCCATATTTTCCAAGCAGAACTCTCCGTTCTCAGACTGCAGGTTTACTTGTGGTTCCTAGAGTTTCCAAATGTAGAATGGGAGGCAGAGCCTTTAGCTATCAAGCCCCTCTCCTGTGGAACCAGCTCCCAGTTCAGGTTCTGGAGGCAGACACCCTCTCTACATTTAAGACTAGACTTAAAACGTTCCTTTTTTATAAATCTTATAGTTAGAGATGGATCAGGTGACTCTTAGTTATTTTGCTATAGATTAGTCTGCTGGGCGACCTTGTGTTTCCTCCTCTCTGTCTCCCTCTCTCTATTCTCTTCTGCAGGTATCCTCCTCCTTGGAGCTGTATATCTCCAGAGTCCATTCACTGGTCCTACCAACCTGTCCAGTGTTTTTGCTGCTTGTTTTTGTTGTTTTTTGTTGCCTGCTGTTCTTTTCTCTTTCCTCTTTTTTTTACGGTCTTAAACCTTATTCGCCGTAAACTGTTTTGAACAGTTAAATTAACTGTCCTTTTTATATTTGTATTTGTTGGATTTGTTCTTGTGTTTGTGTACAGCACTTTATCCAACTGTGTTGTTTTAAAGTGCTTTATAAATAAAATTGGATTGGACTGGATATCTCATAATGAATAAATAATTCACTTATCTCATCCTCTGTGGCTGTGATTGGTAGAAAGATCTATTCAATTTGCTTTTTGACAAGATGAATGATTTTTGATCCCAGAGCTCATTGGTTATTGCTTGCCTCAATAAGAAGTTTTGAAGTGTTTAGAAGTTTAGCTTTAGGTCCACCTGATTACCAGGAATGCTGTCATTTTGAATGACATTCTATAATCTATAAAATACCGTGAATAATTAAAGCATCTGCAGTTCCTCCGCTCTGCGGCAGTGAACAGCCGCGAACACGACAGAAGAACCAGAAGAAGAAGAAGAAGTAGCGGAAGTTGTTGTATTAACGTCCATAAGGGTCGAGAAGCTGTTAGCTGGGTGTGCTTGTGTTTATTTGAGTAAAGTTTCATTAAACTTTGACATAAACCGAGGATCTCCACCGATCTGAGGTGAGTCAGTTGGTGTCACCGTGAAACGAATCCGATTTCAGGTTCAACTTCGTTTATTCACATTGTTTATTGTTTACCTTGTTAGTGTTAGCATTAGCCGTTTCCGGTTAGCTTCAAACAAACCGAAACTTCTCAAACTCTCCGGTAACGGTCACTAACGGCTACCAGCGATCGTTAACCGTTAGTGACGGGCGGTGTCGGTGCCGTGCGGGCAGACAGAGCGGTTTATCAGTTTATCGGAGAGTGGTGTCTAAATAATAGAGCTTGTGCCGAGATAGCTCTAAGCTAACGGGAAACTAAAGTAAGCTGGTCACTTTTATGATGAATAATTTGTATTCATATTTGTATAAGTGGCTAATCGTTGTTGGTGTGTAATCATAGCCAGACAATTAATCTAAATAAAGCTATACATCGATAAAGATTAGTTTATTTTAGTTTAGCTTAGTTGATTGTTTATCAATCAATGATAATCAATAACTTTATCAGCTGAGTTCATGTTATTTCTCTAAAACTGTTAATTATTATAATATCATAATGAATAATAGAATAAATAAATCTGTATATAATATATAAAAACATAATAATTTGCTTTTTACAGATGTATTACTATCGCTATGACAACCCTGAGGTCAGCTGTTGCTACAAATACTTAATGTTCAGCTACAACATCATCTTCTGGGTAAGTCACCTGTTCATCCCCTGTTTTAGGATTTAAGAAAAAAAAAGGTACAATTAATGTTTCAGTGAAGTGAACCTGAACGTTAATGGTCACAAAGTGCCTGCTAGATTGATGCTTTTATTCTGAAATAGGTTTTTAACAATCTGTAATAGGCTGTTACCTGTCCTGGCTCCTGATTGGTTCAAAACCCCTGTACACAAGAGTCTCAACCTGGCAGATTGAATTCTGATTCCAGATCATCCATAAGGATCCACAGTCCACAGACTTGGGTATATTTTCACAATTGGCCATAGCCCATTTATTTCAGGCCTGACTCCGGATTTTATTTTCCAGATTTATTTCTAACATAAATCAAAAGCCTAAAGAGAACAGAATCTGAGATAAATAAACAGTGAGTCCTGAGAGAAACCCCATAACTTCCTTTGTGGTTGACAGGAAGTGAGTTTATTTGACTGCTGCTGTTGTTAAGTTTAATCTGAAATGTGTGTGCAAAAGTATTGGTGATACTTTATAAATTAAGTCAAAATCTATTTTGGTTTTAAATCACTTGTTTGCAGTAACTGCATTAATCCTGACACTAAACTGTTACTCCTTTTGATTTGCTTCTCTTTGTCCTGCAGCCTACTTGTTACTTAATGTTAAAATGTTTTCTGTGTAATGGCTGCTGCAACACCAAAATTTCCCCTTGGGGATCAATAAAGTATCTATCTATCTATCTATCTATCTATCTATCTATCTATCTATCTATGTATGTCAGTTGCTTTTTTTGGGGGCATCTCCCTTAAATCCCCTCTTTAGCAGGTGAAATCCATGTTCTGCTGGGTTAGGTTCTGGTCTAAAACCTTTCTCTCTTTCCTTCTGATCACGTTCTGTGTTAAGTTGACAGTGTTTTGGATCATTGTCCCCTCCCAGTTCATTTTGATGCATTTCTCTTAATTTATCTGCTGCCATAGTGACTTAAACACATGGACAAAACTGTTGGTACCCCTCTGTTAATGCAAGAAAAACTCACAAAGGTCACTGTTGTGTGTCACTTTCTGACTCTCTAATTTTCCTTTTTTTATTCTTTTGTCTTTGTTATTATTATTTGTCTTCACTAGTAAAACCCAAAGCTTAAACCAAGAGAAGTCATTTAAAGCTAGTCACTGTTTCAAATCTGTGTGTGTGTGTGTGTGATATTGATTTTCACTCACATGGCTTACTCATAACTTGTCATCTATGAAATGATATGAAATATATATACATATATATATGAAAGGTTCTGTGTTGTTTGGCTTAATAAGGTGAACATAGCATCAAATAAAAGCTGAAATTCTAGATTTTCTCAATCCATTCCTAAACCCAAATATCTTTGGTGAACAGAAAACCAAAAAAACTAACCTTGTGGTTCAATTCAGTTATAGTTTTTAGTTTTATATAGCACCAAATCACAACAGAAGTCATCTTGAGGTCTTTTTACAGTGCAAGGTTAATGACTTTACAGAATATAACAACACAACTATATAGAAAACCCAATAATGTCACTAGAGCAGCACTAAGAGAGAGTAGAGAGATAAACTCCCCTTAACAGAAGAAACCTCCAGTAGAACCAGGCTTAGGGTAGGCAGCCAACTGCCTCAACTGGCTGGGGTGAGTGGAAAGAGGAGAGGAGCTCAGTGTATCAGTAGAGGTCCCCCAGCAGACTAACTTATAGCAGCAGAACTAAGAGATGGTTCAGAGTCACCTGATCCATCTCGACTTGTAAGTTTTATAAAAAAGGAAAATTTTAAGTCTAGTCTTAAATGTAGAGAGGGTGTCTGCCTCCAGAACCTGAACTGGGAGCTGGTTCCACAGGAGAGGGTCTTGATAGCTCAAGGCTCTGCCTCCCATTCTACTCTATGGACCAAGTAGACCTGCACTCTGAGAAAAGAGAGTTCTTTTCTCCTGCTAAAATATGGAACTATGAGGTCTTTAAGATAAGATGGAGCTTGATTATTAAGTGCTTTATATGTGAGGAGAAGTGTTTTAAACTCTATTCTGGATTTTACAGGGAGCCAATGGAGGGAAGCTAAAGTAGGAGAAATATGATCTCTCTTTCTAATTCCAGTCAGAATTAGCAGTTTTATATATATATATATATATATATATATATATATATAATATTCATAAACCCCTTATGACGAGTGAAAGATCAAGGTCGGATACGTCGCCCGGATTGGCGTCACCGGGGCCCCACCCTGGAGCCAGGCCTGGGGTTGGGGCACGTAGACGAGCGCCTGGTGGCTGGGATCTCTCCCACGGGACCCGGCCGGGCGCAGCCCGAAGGAGCGACGTGGGACCGCCTTCCCGTAGGCCCACCACCCGCAGGAAGGCGCATAAGGGGTCGGTGCAGTGTGGATTGGGTGGCAGCCGTGTGGAGGTGCCTCGACAACCCAATCCCTGGACAAAGAATCTGGCAATTGGGACATGGAATGTCACCTCACTGGGTGGAAAGGAGCCTGAACTTGTGCTGGAGGTTGAGCGGTACCGGCTAGAGATAGTCGGGCTCACTTCCACACACAGTCTGGGCTCTGGAACACAACTCCTTGAGAGAGGTTGGACTCTCTTCTACTCTGGAGTTGCCCTTGGTGAGAGGCGGTGGGCAGGGGTGGGCTTGCTTATAGCCCCCCAGCTCAGCTGCCATGTGTTGGAGTTTTCCCCGGTGGACGAGAGAGTTGTTTCCCTGCGCCTTCGGGTAGGGGATAGGTCTCTTACCGTTGTTTGTGCCTACGGGCCAAATAGCAGTGTAGAGTACCCAGCTTTCATAGGGTCTCTGGAAGGGGTACTGGAAGGTGCTCCGACTGGGGACTCTGTCGTCCTACTGGGGGATTTCAACGCCCACGTGGGCAATGACAGTGATACTTGGAGGGGCGTGATTGGGAGGAACGGCCTCCCGGATCTCAACCCGAGTGGTGTTTTGTTATTGGACTTCTGTGCTAGTCACAGTTTGTCCATAACAAACACCATGTTCAAGCATAAGGGTGTCCATCAGTGCACGTGGCACCAGGACACCCTAGGTCGGAGGTCTATGATCGACTTTGTGGTTGTGTCATCTGACCTCCGACCATATGTCTTGGACACTCGGGTGAAGAGAGGGGCTGAGCTGTCAACTGATCACCACCTGGTGGTAAGTTGGATCCGATGGCGGAGGAGGGAGCGGGATAGACCTGGCAGACCCAAACGTATTGTGAGGGTCTGTTGGGAACGTCTCGTGGAACCCTCTGTCAGAGAGGTCTTCAACTCCCACCTCCGGGAGAGCTACAATCAGGTCCCGAGGGAGTCTGGAGACATTGAGTCCGAGTGGACCATGTTTTCCACCTCCATTGTCAATGCGGCTGTTCGGAGCTGTGGCCGTAGGGTCTCTGGTGCCTGTCGTGGCGGCAATCCCCGAACCCGGTGGTGGACACTGGAAGTAAGGGAAGCCGTCAAGCTGAAGAAGGAGTCTTATCAGGCCTGGTTGGCCTGTGGGACTCCTGATGCAGCTGATGGGTATCGGCAGGCCAAACGTGCCGCAGCCCGCGCGGTCGCAGAGGCAAAAACTCGGACCTGGGAAAAGTTCGGCGAGGCCATGGAGGAGGACTATCGGTCTGCCTCAAGGAAATTCTGGCAAACCGTCCGGCGCCTCAGAAGGGGAAAGCAGTTTCCCGCCAACACTGTTTACAGTGGAGGTGGGGAGTTGCTGACTTCGACTGGGGACGTTGTAGGACGGTGGAAGGAATACTTTGAGGATCTCCTCAACCCCGTCGTCACGCCTTCTGTTGAGGAAGCAGAGGCTGGGGACTCGGAGGTTGATTCGTCCATTTCCCTGGTCGAAGTCACCGAGGTAGTCAGTAAGCTCCTCGGTGGCAAGGCACCAGGGGTGGATGAAATTCGCCCCGAGTACCTTAAGTCTCTGGATGTTGTAGGGCTGTCTTGGCTGACACGCCTTTGCAGCATCGCGTGGAGATCGGGGACAGTACCTCTGGACTGGCAGACCGGGGTGGTGGTTCCTCTTTTTAAAAAGGGGGACCGGAGGGTGTGTTCCAACTATAGGGGGATCACACTCCTCAGCCTCCCTGGGAAAGTCTATTCCAGAGTGCTGGAGAGGAGAGTTAGGCCGCTAGTCGAACCTCGGATCCAGGAGGAACAATGCGGTTTTCGTCCTGGCCGTGGAACACTGGACCAGCTCCATACTCTTGCTAGGGTGCTCGAGGGTTCATGGGAGTTCGCCCATCCAGTCTACATGTGTTTTGTAGACTTGGAGAAGGCGTTTGACCGTGTCCCTCGTGGCATCCTGTGGGGGGTACTCCGGGAATACGGGATTCGGGACCCTTTGTTAAGGGCCATTCGGTCCTTGTATGACCGGAGTAGGAGCTTGGTTCGCATTGCCGGTAGTAAGTCAGACTTGTTCCCGGTGCATGTTGGACTCCGACAGGGCTGCCCTTTGTCACCGATCCTGTTCATTACTTTTATGGACAGGATTTCTAGGCGCAGCCAGGGGTCGGAGGGAATCCGGTTTGGGAATCACAGGATTTCATCTCTGCTTTTTGCAGATGATGTTGTCCTGTTGGCTTCATCAGACCGGGACCTCCAGCAGGCACTGGGGCGGTTTGCAGCCGAGTGTGAAGGGGCTGGGATGAGAATCAGCACCTCCAAGTCCGAGGCCATGGTTCTCAACCGGAAAAAGGTGGCTTGCACCCTCCAGGTTGGGGGGGAGATCCTCCCTCAAGTGGAGGAGTTTAAGTATCTTGGGGTCTTGTTCACGAGTGAGGGAAATAGGGAGCGTGAGATTGACAGACGGATTGGTGCATCGGCAGCAGTAATGCGGTCGGTGTACCGGTCCGTCGTGGTGAAAAAGGAGCTGAGCCGAAAGGCAAAGCTCTCGATTTACCGGTCAGTCTACGTTCCTACCCTCACCTATGGTCATGAGCTTTGGGTCATGACCGAAAGGACAAGGTCGCGGATACAAGCGGCCGAAATGAGTTTCCTCCGCAGAGTGGCTGGGCGCACCCTTAGAGATAGGGTGAGGAGCTCAGTCACCCGGGAGGAGCTCGGAGTAGAGCCGCTGCTCCTCTGCATCGAGAGGGGCCAGTTGAGGTGGCTTGGGCATCTGTTTCGGATGCCCCCGGGACGCCTCGTAGGGGAGGTTTTCCGGTCCTGTCCCACCGGGAGGAGGCCCCGGGGAAGACCCAGGACACGGTGGAGGGACTATGTCTCTCGGCTGGCCTGGGAACGCCTTGGTGTCCCCCCGGAAGAGCTGGAGGAGGTGTCTAGGGAGAGGGAAGTCTGGGCATCTCTGCTAAAGCTGCTCCCCCCGCGACCCGGCCCCGGATAAGCGGAAGAAAATGGATGGATGGATGGATGGATATATATATATATATATATATATATATATATATATATATATATATATATATATATATCTGTAGAAATGGATTAGTTTCTTCTGGTTTCATAGATAAATATGGCTGGGTATCATCTGCAGTGTTTCCTAATAATATTGTCTAAGGGGGACATATGTAGAGTAAAAAGAATCGGTCCAAGCACAGAACCCTGTGGAACTTGGTAGCTAACTTTGTGTGCATGGAAGACTCATCATTGCACAAACTGGAATGTATCTGATAGATATGATTTAAACCAGCTTAGTGGTGTTCCTTTAACCCCAATTACATGTTTGAGTCTGTGTAATTGAATATTTTAATCTATAGTGTCGAATGACTAAAATCTAACAAGACGAATATAGAGAAAAGTCCGTTGTCTGATGCAAAGAGAAGATCGTTTGTGACCTCCAACAGTGTTGTTTCTGTAGTATGATGTACTCTAAATCCTGACTGGTAATCTTCATATAGGTTATGCCTGTGCAGGTGGTCACAATTGTTTTGAACCTACTTATTCAAGAATTTTAGAGATAAAGGGTTTGGACAGCGGCTTATAATTTACGAACCCCCCCTGAATCTAGAGTAGGCTTTTTGAGTAGAAGTTTGACTACAGCAACCTTAAAAGCCCGTGGTACGTAGCCTGTTAGTGATCTAATCTAATATGGACATGCTGACCATAGGTAAGACATCTTTGAGCAGTCTAGTCAGGATGGGGTCTAAGAAACAGGTTGATGGTTTAGATGAACATGAATCACTGAAATTAATTCAGAATGATCTACAGGGAGGAAGCAGGCTATGTACGAGTGAGGTCTGGCAAATTAATCTAGAGCGGTTGTACATATCCCAACAGTCCATCCATGCTGTATACAGGGAGAATCTGATAATTTTTTTCTCTAATAGTTATGATTTTATTAGTAAAGAAATTCACAAAGTCATTGCTGCTGAGAGTTAAGGGGATACTAAGCTCAGCAGAACTACGACTCTTTGTTAGCCTGGCTACTGTGCTAAAAAGAAACCTGGGGTTGTTATTATTTGCCTCTATTCAAGATAAATAATATGTGGTTCTAGCTTTACTGAGGGCTTTTTAATATATTATTAAACTGCCATTCCAGGTTTGACAAGATTTATTTGCTGTCCCAGTACTTTCAGAGGGAACTGGACATTACTTTACATTTTCAGTGTAAACATGTCAAAACCTATTCAGTAAAAACTGCTTCAGTAATAAGTCAAATAAGTAATTTATGAAGTTTTATATGAAATGTACACTGGTAAGTTACCAGGTCTGTCTTTCACTGTTTTTTTATGGGATTTGTCTCATCCCTGGTCTCTAATGGGTCTGTCTGGTCTTCGTTTTGTAGCTTGCTGGAGTTGCCTTCATTGCAGCTGGTTTCTGGGCCTGGAGCGAGAAGGTAAAACAACACAGAAGGAATAAATTCTGTACTGGTTTACTGCTCTGAGTTTGACACTGTGCTGCTTTACTGGTGTGTTGTCGGTCACAGGGAATCCTGTTAGACCTGACTCAAGTGACCCGGCTACGTGGATTTGACCCAGTCTGGTTGGTCCTGTTGGTTGGTGGAGTCACCTTCATCTTGGGCTTCGCCGGCTGTGTGGGAGCTTTGAGAGAAAACATCTGTCTCCTCAAGTTTGTAAGTTAATAACATCGGTACAGTTTTAAAATCATGTGTAACCTTTGTTAAGTAGAATTATTGCAGTGTGGTTTTAATTTTCCACTAGGTCCAATCTCAGATCCTAATAAGTTTATACATGAGTCCAAGCAGACATTTGTGCCAAATGTAAGGAAATTCCTTCCAGGTGTTTCTGAGATATAGCACTGATGAGAATACCTTGACCTTTTAACTTTTCATCACAGATTTGAAGGATTTCCCTCAAAGCGTTTCTTAGATATTGGGTGACCATATGGATAGAAAGACAACCCGTAAACATAATGTCTCCAGCTGTACGCCAACGTCTGTACGTTAAACACGTCTAGCTGTAAACATCATCTTTCCGTGTTTTCCTGTCAGTTTTCAGGCATTATCGGCTTCATCTTCTTCCTGGAGCTGACGGCAGCCGTGCTGGCTGTTGTTTTTCAAAGTCAGGTCAGAGCGTGGATCAATGAATTCTTCGTGACAAACATCAAAGCATACAGAGACGACATCGACCTGCAGAACCTCATCGATTCCCTGCAGAGGATGGTAACGTTGTGGTTCCACTGTTTCTACTGTTGATCATTCAAATACAAAATCAAAGGTTTGGTGGAAATTCAGAAAAGTCAGAAGGATCTGATTGTTTGCGGAGTAGCACAGAAACATTTAGTTAAACCTTTAGGATCTTGTTCCTTAACAGAACCACTGCTGTGGGGCTCAGAACCCGGCCGACTGGGATAAGAATGTGTATTTCAACTGCAATGAGACTAATCGCAGCAGAGAGAAGTGTGGGGTTCCTTTCTCCTGCTGCGTCACTGACCCTGCTGTGAGTCACTAATCAATGACCATCACTACTGTTACTCGTTTCCACGGTAACATAGAGATGTAAACAGTGCCAACCAGTTGTTCAGACTAGCTGCAAACCTGTATGGTTTCTTCTTTGTTCCAGGACTTGGTGGTGAACACTCAGTGTGGTTACGATGTCAGAAACAAGGAGGAGGTGAGGCCACTTCTAACAACTATGTTCTTGTTGGATCATGTTGTGTGTTGTTCTCTAATGTTCTCCAACGTTCTCTAACAGCGTGAGCAAAGTAACCACATCTACAACAAAGGCTGCATCGCAGCGTTGGAGGACTGGTTACCTGGAAATCTCAACACCGTGGCCATTGTCTTTGTCGTGATCTCTCTGCTGCAGGTACTAACATTTTGTCACAGAGTTGCCGTACACATACTGTCTTTCCTCTCACCTGTTGTCCACCTGTTGACCTGTGTCTCTCTGTGGACAGATGGTGGGGATCTACCTGGCCAGGACTCTGATCTCAGACATTGAAAAAGTGAAATTCAGCTAATGACCCCCCCTCAACCACCACCTCTTGGTGTCAGGGCTCGCACCTGTCCTACACGTGCCTTGTTCTTCTTCCTCTTCCATCACTGTGATGCCAGTTCATTCTTCTTCTGTGGTTCCTGAAAATGGTGGCGTCCGGTTTGTATGTTTACATTGACTGAGACGTTTCATCAAAACCAGTTGTTTTTAATTGTTTTAATTTGTTTGTTGTCACTCAGACTTTCATCATGTCTCTGCACCAAACTGCCTTCACTTTTCTTGTTTTTTTAATAAGTCACTGCCACTTGATCTGTTGTTTCAATGATTGTTAAACAGATTTACTGTTCACTGTTCAATGCCTCTTTGATCACCACCCCCATCATCATGTGACTTTATTTTCAGGTTGAACTCAGGTGTCAACATCTTCTCACTCATTATCTATTTACTGCAATAATAACAAAATTATATAATTAATGGTGGTCGACTGATATGGGTTTTTAGGAAAAGCATTAGTCAAGTCTCAGCTGGGCTCCCTCTGTTCTCCTGCCTACTCTGTGTGGACTGTATAGTACCACTACGTGCTATAGTAGTGAGTCAGAACTGAAAATAAAATAATTCAGATCACAGATTGGCCTTTTATCGTTTGCTTCAGATCACACAATCATGTTTGAGTGAAAACTGTCAACACTGGATTCATGTCAATGTGCTTTGAATTTAAACAAGGTTTGTATTTCAGTATCAGAGAAAGTTAATTTTCTACTTTATGCTTCTATTGTTTGATGATTAAAACCAGAAAACCTTATTCTGAAGGATTCTGTTTTTTATAAAGTGAATTTTTATCTTTTTATATTCAACTTAATAAAGTTTTAGTCTCAATTTGTTTGGTGTTTTTATTTCACTTTTGTTAGATAGGAGCTAGAATTGGCACTGTGAAAAACCCCATATCTCCATCATGTTGTAGCTTTACCTTAAATCTGCTCAGGTGAGCACACTCAAGGTGGATCTACATTTACCTGGTCTTTGCTGCCACTTCAAATTAAGTAAAATTCACTGACGAACGGATTCTAGTTTCAGCACATGCAGGTAAAACTAGATGATTCCACCAGGTGGAGCCGGAGAACCGTCCCCTTCCAGCAGTCTACATGTGGAACCACAGCACCTGGTTCTGCACCACAGTTCTCGTTCATGATTTAGGACGAGGTTTCAGGCCACTGTCCTGGTTCTGTATCACCTGGGACTTTTAAAGTGGTCGTTTTCTGTTAAGACACAGGCGCTGATGAATCCGTCCGGATTTGGCTCAGACCCTGAGACTAAACGTTGGCTTTCCTTTTCAGATCTTCCAGTCTGACATGAAGACCGACTCTACTGAACTCCACTGATTTTACTGAGAATCTGAAACCTGACCCCCCTCCCCCAGGGGAAGCGCGCGCTGCCAGGGCGGGCGGAGTCGGAAACGCAGCAGCGTCGGTCCGTCGTGTCTGCGGCTCCGCGGCTTCTCTCTCGGTCTCCATTGTCGGATCCTCCGGGAGCTGCTTCTTCTTCACCCGAAGCAAACAGACGGAACTTGGGCAACGCGGACGGACGCACCCTGCAGGCAGTGAGGCGGGGACAGACCCGGCTCGGCTAGGCTCGCCTCCTTTTCCCCCGCCGCGGTGGAAAAACCCGGACGGAGGCCCGCAGTGTGCGCTTATCCTCCCGCAGGCCTCCGGCCCGGATCCCGCGCTTCTCCCGGAAAATGGACGGATTCACCGGCAGCTTAGGTGAGTCCCGGGCACCGCTCGCGCCCACACTACACCTGGTCACCTACGCGTGCAGCAGCGGGACGGCGGGAGCCGCACGCGCCGCTGGCGGCTTTACACGTGTCACTGCTGTATTTATTTGCACCGCCCCCCCGGCGGCTGCTCGTCCACAAAATCGGGCGCTCCTCCTGAGCTAAGACCTGGACCCTCGAAGCTAAAGACCTGGTCCTGCTTGGGACCACGTTTACAATTAGAAACCATGGAATGCGAACCACTGCTTGGACACCCTGCGGTTCCTGTGGACTCTGCAGAACAAAGAATCAGGAAACGGTTCGTTTATTCATCCTGGCCGTGCCCGTGTGCGTGTGCGTGTTTCAGGAAGTAGTCCGAGTCCGCTGCAGTGTCGAAACAGTCCAACTAAATCACCAATAACCCAACCAAAACCTTGAATGAACAGTATTTTAAAACAAAAGAGCCGCAGCAACAGTGTGCAAAATAAAGATTTGATAGATTCACTGCAGTTTATTAAGATGTCAACACGCATCTTTTAACAGACGCAATACTAATTATTATTAATGTCGTAGATTAAGTACGTAAGTAAAAAAAGTTTCCTCATTTTAATTAATAATAATGAATTAATAAAATACATCAGCTGCTTAAACCAGTGAAACTGCTACAGGTGTATTTCTTTGTGACCCACATCATGTACCTGGGGCCAGTTTTCTTATCAGCTTTTAACCACACTTGCAGGACAGAAGTGTGCAGAGGATTTTATTACAAGGAGCAGCGCCTGCTCCTGTTTAAGACAAATCACCCAGTGATAAAATGTTTCTGGGTCCAGACTTTGGTTCTAGCTCCTCAGTTCACAAGCTGTGGCATCATCTTACCTGTTGTTTCATTTTACCAGAAAAACAAACTACTACCACTGCAGTTGATGGGGTTGATTTGTTAAATGAATGAAATAAAGTGAGTTTTGTTGCCTCATAATAAAATGTAAGTTGACTTCATAGCATAAATCTAATGTACTAGTAAACATTACACGTCAGTACGTCATTGATGAAAACAAGACAAACACTCCAGCATGAGTTATCATTTCCCAATGGAAGAGCAGCTCAGCCATTGCTCTTTTTTTCAGATCAGTACATGTCTATTAACAGTAGCCTAATTTACAAGCTTTAGCCCTATTGAACATTTGTGCTTTACATTCAGATTTACAGTAGTCCTGCACAGGTTAAAAGAAAACAGCGTACAGATCCAGAGTCTCTGTATTAGACAGTGAATAGATGCAGTGTCTCTGTAGAGCGACTGAATAGTGTAGTGGTAACATCACCGCCCTACATGGGAGACTGGGGTTCAATCCCAGCTGTGTCCTACCTCCAGTAGGGGTCCTTAGGCTCCTTATGTTTATGCTGCCTTTGCCTTGTACCTCACTTGTAAGTCGCTTTGGATAAAAGCGTCTGATAATTGACTAAATGTAAATGTAGAGGACACTACATTCAGAACCAGTGTCTCTAGAGGACTGTATAAACAAATCCAGTGTCTTTGTCTTCCTGTAGATGACAGTATGTCTGGAGCGAGTGTCTCAGATGTCAACGATCGTCTTTCTGCATTGGAGCTTCGTGTCCAGCAGCAAGAAGATGAGCTGACAGTGATGAAAGCTGCTCTTGCTGATGTCCTTCGTCGTCTCGCTGCTTCTGAAGACTCTGCAGCCTCTGCGACGAAAAAACAGCACGTAGGCAAAGGTACTAATCAGTTTTTCTTTCCTTTCGGTTGTTTCTGATACACATTTGGGGCTGCTGGATCCAGAAGTTTCCACTGCAGCAGACAATGAGTGATGGAATTTACCAACCACTTATGGATTTGTTTAACTGTCCCTGATGGATTTAGTAAAATACTTGTTGTTTGGTTGTTGGTTGGTGAATATTAAATACAGATAGGTTTAATACAGTCAGGTCTGTAGATATTTGCACTAGTCTGCTCCCTTGTGGCTAACTAAATCTAAACCTAAACTAAATCTTCCAGACCTAAACATACACTACACAAGACTTTATGTGAACAATGACGCAGGTGGCGCTGCTGTTACGTACCAGCTTGGGGGTGTTGGTGTGCATAGCTACCAATGGAATTGGTTATCTAATATTAAGTGATGATGTGACTGTTGACAAAAGCAGCAGGATGAAATGTTGCAGACAGATGCTGATTGGACTTCTTGGAGGAAGGTGCTTCACACTGCAGATGGACAAGGATCTGAAGCGTGCTGCGAAATAGCCAACTTTTTTAAACCTAAGCAATTTAAAGACCTGCACAGACTAAATCACTCACCTGACCTGAATATATCTGAGCTACATTTTCCCTGCTGTAGGTAAAACTGAAGGCTTCAGGCACTTGTAATTCCTGTAACGTACAGAGACAGAATTGACTGTTTGAGTTGATCTTTGTTACTTTGGTATGTAGGAATCTTCATACCACACCAGCTGGTAAAAGTTGGTCTCTACCTGGTCAGGTTGAGTTTTAACTGGTTATGGTTGGCATGAACATAATGTGCTGCCCCCTGCAGGTGGTGCTGCACTACGTGAAGCCTACTCAATGTCCTGTATTGCTAATGGAGGAACATCTGGACGAAAGAGAGACTCCACTTCTGTCACTAGGAAGGAGACGGTGTCGTCTGCTGCCAAGAGGTAAAAATCATCCAACTGTTACTTGGACAAACCTGATTTTGTTTTTACCTTGGCCAGAGATTATGTTTTTCTCCAGATTCTCTGTCATCCAGGTCACGGTTATCTAAAAGGTGCTGTTCAGTGGCAGCTGGACTTAGGGTTTGAGTTAGCCCATCTACGTTAAGTGGAATGACCATCACTTGACAGATGGGGGTTCTATGACACCACTTATAACTTACAGTGCAGTTCTGAAATCTCTCCCAAGGTGATTTAGCGACTATTTACACATGGTGGTCTTGGTAGACAGGTGTCCATGACTTCACAGCTTTATTAAGAAATGAAGAAGCTTTTCAGATGAGAACCGTCTTTAAGAACCTTGAACAGGTCCAGTTGCCACTGAGCAGAACCTTTGGGTTTTAGGTTTGTAACAGTTTTCTTGTTGCTGTTTTAAGTTTGATTTCTTGAAGATCTTGAGGATTTTAATCAGCTACTTTGTCACTGTTCACTGATTTTCCTCCATAGTTGATTGAGTTTAGTTTCCTCAGTGACTGCAGACCAAATGTGATTACTCTGATCTCTGCTCTTGTTTTGACTCGGCTTGTTTGAGAACATGATCCAAGAACTCTCACCTGTCCCGGGATAGAGTCCTCAGCTATGAGTATATCTTGAGTCTCTGCAGAGAAGACCTGAATCTCTATCTGCAACTTTGAAGTGGAAAATAAAATTTAGTAAAAGTACATTAGAATAATAGAGCTCCAGTTCAGATCTCTTACAGGCCTGGCTTTGTCCATGGTGGAACAGATGGGAGGATGCATGTCGGCAGGAAGTGGTCGCAGATGGATTTTGGTTTGCCACATTGCCATAAATAATTCCCCCCTGGGACCAACAAAGTTTTAATGTTGATTGATTGATTGACTGACTGATTGATTGATTGATTGACTGACTGATTGATAAACACAGAAAAATAAAAATATAAAAATAGACTCATAAAATTTAAAGTTGAAATCAGTAGAATAACTAGAGTCAGTAGTTTGTGGTTTCTTATGGTCCTGGTTTTGTCCACAGTGGAGCAGACAGGAAAAAAGAGGTCAACAACCAGCGGTCTCAAATGGAGGAAATCCAGGAACGTGAGGAACGTCCTCACCCAAAGGACTCATCCCCACCTTCCTCTCCTCACCCTCCCCAGACTCCTCAGACCCCTCAGACCCCCAATCCGCAGAGAGCAGCCTTCGACAGCAGTAAAAGTCACGTCCCTCCAAAAAGGTTCTACGTCTGATTTGTTGCGTGCCTCTTACACTTCTTGCTGATGCTACTCTGACATCACTTCTTGGTTACTAACTCCGCCCTCAGGACTCATAGTTATGTGCTCCACCCACACCTGGCTCACCTAGCATACGGGTACAGGTGCTCCTAAATGGCTAAAGGAACACCTGATCCAGCCAATTAGATGTGGGAGTGAAGCACAGCTGTGGCTCCTCAGGAGCAGGGCTGAATGACCTCCAGGAGATGTTGGAGTCTCCTAGATTCTAGTGGAGGTCTTAGAGTCTCATACGCGAGTACTCTGAGGTACTCACTAGTATGAGTAGTGTGAGTTTTGGAGACTCTTTTTGCTCTTTGCTGGTAAAAAACTGCGACTGTTTTACTAACCTGATCTCACAGCTTCACCTGAGGACCTCCTCTTCTGCTCTAACTGGACCTTACTAAGATTCTTGAACCTCCAGGAGTGTCCCTGAGATCTAGGTACCCTGGAACCTCCTGAGACCTCCTGGAGATCCTAGAATTTCTGGATCTGTTTTTTCTCTTTGCTGGTACAAACCTCTTATTTACTAACCTGTTAAAGTGAGGACCCCCTCATCTTCCTACTTCTGCTTCTCCTCCTCCAGCAGGACTCCAGCAGCATGGGCCCTGAGTTTCTGATGTTTCCCAGCTCTCTAACCTGCCCCTGGGTCGTGTGTTTCACTGAGTTTGCTTTTAGTGGAGGAAAAACTAAGCCTGACAGAGCATTAGTACATTAAGTATCTAAACTGCATGTAATACAGAAAATACATGAAGTACATAAATATAACATGACATTAAAATACGTTGTCTAAGCACCAAAAAGGAATAAAGATAAACTTTATTGTCGTGTCAGTAGCACAAGATCCACAAGTTTCAGTTTTGTTTTCAGGCTTCAGAGGCACATCAATCAATAATCACTCACTAAAATGGATTAAATGTTAATTCAATTCAATTCAGTTTTATTTGTATAGTGCCAATTCACAACAGAAGGTATGCGAAGGCAGGCAAGGTTTAAGACATTACAGAGAATAATTATACAAATAAATGATATAGAAAACCAAAAAATCCAATTTGAGCAAGCTTTAGACAACAGTGGGGAGGAAAAACTCCCTTTAGAGGAAGAAACCTCCAGCAAAACCAGGCAATATTTAGTTGACAAACACATGAATCTGGAGAAAGATTAAAATGAAGCTCAGTGATTGACAGTGACTTCCTCTACTTTGTCTTTCTCATCGCCATAACTACTATGGACTAGACTGACGCTGTGTGTGTGTGTGTGTGTGTGTGTGTGTTCAGGGGCCCCAGTGTTAAGCGGTCCTCAGGTATGGAGCGTTCTCAGAGTAGCACCTGGGACAGTGCAGAAGAAAACAGAAACAAACTGGTGAAAGCTGCGTCTACATCAAAACTGTTGGCTAAAGTGGTGAAGAGCGCAGACAGGTACAATGACACATGTATACACTTAGAAATACACACTATAACCTCAATTTGTTAACATGTGCACCACAAATAAACAACACTGCACAAAGTGTGTAAATGAAAAAATGAGCATCACTGCTGACTTATTTTCAGGGGGAAAAAAAATCAACTTTCTATCTGTTTTATTGGTTTTAAATTGAGAAATCACAACATTAACGTTTCATGATACACAATATTGTTAAACATTAGTCGATTGTTTCAGTATCTGAAGAAAACAGGACTAGAACATAACTAATCCTGCAAAGACATTTTTAAACACACACTGTGTTCACCTTAAAAGAGAACCAGCGACTAGATGGTTTAGTTAGTCTTTAGACCCTATACCCAGGTCGGAAAACTAATTTACACGTCTGGCACGCTACTGGCCTCTACCTCTTAGCTAAGTTTCACCTAAAGTTCAACATCTTTCAGGTCCTATGTTCACGCTCCACCTTCCCGCCAGTGTGGGCAAGATGCGCTGGTGGTGCAGCTGATGACCCCACCTCAGCCGGCACACGCCAGCCCTTACTTTTATTGTGCCACAGGGTTTCGTGCTGACATTGATTCAGTACCACTCAATTTTATTTGTTTCACAGTGGGGATTGTGTGTTTGTGGTGATGTGTAGTGTTTTGGTGTGTGCCAAGCATAGCGTCTTGTCTAAGGCCAAAAAGCAACATTTTGGCCTCATCAGACCAAAGAACCCTCCTTCACTGGACCATAGTGTCTTTCAGGTTACTTTCCCATCTACAGGATTTAGTTCGATTAAATCTGACTCAAGTTCGTTTTCCCTCTTGGTGCAGAGGACCAAAGCAAACGAATTAGGGTGTGAAAGCAACCTCAAATGCCATAAACTCAAGTTGTGATTTAACATGAGTTTTCTTCAACAGTGGCTTTCTCCTTGCCACTCTCTCATAAAGCTTTAACTTGTGAAGAACCCGGGCAACAGTTTTTGTATGTACACTATGTAACTCCCTGTGTTCTCTGTACTCTAAATCCTGACTGGAAATCTTGTCACAGGTAATTCCTGTGCAGGTGGTCACATAATTGTTTTGAATCTACTTTTGCAAGAAATTTAGAGATAAAGGGCAGATTGGATATTGGACTATAATTGGTTAAAACCCCTGAGTCCAGAGTAGGCTTTTTGAATAGAGGTTTGACTACAGCAACCTTAAGAGCCTGAGATATGTACAGTGGCAAGAAAAAGTATGTGAATCCTTTGGGGTTATGTGGAGTTTTGCATGAATTGGTCATAAAATGTGCTCCGATCTTCATCTAACTCACAACAACACAAAAACACAGTCTGCTGAAAATAATAGAACACAAACATTATATGTTTTTATTGAACATAACATGTAAACATTCACAGTGCAGGGTGGAAAAAGTATGTGAACCCCTAGCCTTATGACTTCTCCAAGAGCTAATTGGAGCCAGGAGTGAGCCAACCTTGAGTCCAATCAGTGTGATGACATTGGAGGTGTTCCTGAAAGCTGTCCTGCCCTTTACTGTTGCAGCACTGTTGCTAGTCTCCCTAGGTGTGGTCGTCCTGTAAAGATGACTGCAAGAGCACAGCGCCGAATGCTTAATGAGGTAATGAAGAATCCTAGAGTGTCAGCTAAAGACTTACAGAAATCTCTGGCACATGCCAACTTTTTTATTGACACATCTAGAATAAGGAAAACATTAAACAAGAAGTGAGTACATGGGAGGACACCATGGAGGAATCCATTGCTGTCCAAAAAAAATATCACAGCACGTTAGCAAAAGAGCACCAGGAAGTTTAACAGCACTACTGGCAAAATATTCTGTGGACAGATGAAACCAAAATTGAGTTGGTTGGAAAAAACACACAACACTATGTGTGGAGAAAAAAGGCACAGCACACCAACATCAAAACCTCATCCCCACTGTAAAATATGGCAGAGGGAGCATCATGGTTTGGGGCTGCTTTGCTGCCTCAGGGCCTGGACGGATTGTTGTCATTGATGGAAAAATTAATTCCAGAGTTTATCAAGACATTTTGCAGGAAAACATAAGACCATCTATCCGCCAACTGAAGCTCCACAGAGGATGGGTGATGCAACAGGACAATGACCCAAAGCATACAAGTAATTCAACAAAAGAATAGCTTCAACAGAACAAAATACACCTTCAGTAGTGGCCCAGTCAGAGTCCTGACCTCAACCCGATTGAAATGCTGTGGCATGACCTTAAGAGAGCCATTCACACCAGACATCCCAAGAATATCGCTACGCTGAAACAGTTTTGTGAAGAGGAGTGGTCCAAAATTACTCCAGATCGTTGTGCAGGTCTGATCTGCAACTACAGGAAACGTTTGGTTGAGGTTATTGCTGCCAAAGAAGGGTCAACCAGTTACTAAGTCCAAAGGTTCACATACTTTTTCCACCCTGCACTGTGAATGTTTACATGTTATTTTCAATAAAAACATGAAAACATATGTTTGTGTACTATTATTTTCAGCAGACTGTGTTTTTGTATTGTTGTGAGTTAGATGAAGATTGGAGCACATTTTATGACCAATTCATGCAAAACTCCATGTAATCCCATACTTTTTCTTGCCACTGTAGCCTTTTGGTAAAGATGGATTGATCTGATAATATGGACGTGCTAACGAAAAGTAAGACATCTTTGAGCAGTCTAGTCGGGGTGGGCTGTAAGAGACATGTTGATTGTTTATTCTTCCTGCTGCAGCCAGGTTTCAGTAAGGCAAAATAAGTCTATTTCATAATTTCATTTATTACGTTTTTTATTTTCATTAAGTTTTTATGAATCACTCCTCTTGTGTGGGTTTTTGATATATATAATTTACGTGGTCAGGATTTTCTGCCCATAGCCCCAGGAAGACACTGGACTATGGTCGCTGAAAACTTCACATTTCTCACTATAGTGCTGCCAATTGTCAGAGTAGGTTTCTCAGCGGTTTGTCGCTTAGTGGAGAAAATCTGTTGGAAACTTGATCCTGGTCGTGGTGAACCTTGGCTGAGTGTCTGAGGTTATTCTTCCAACGAACTGTCACCCAGCCAGAGCAGAGTCTCCAGTTCGGTCAGCCTCGCCTCCAATGCTGCAAATAAACTTACATTTATTACATATCCCCTTATCATTAAAGAAGGCCGAGGAGAAACTAAACATCAGACATACAGAGCAGGTGAGAGCAGGAGAAGCAGCCATGGCTAACTGAAGAGCTAAAAAAGAAGCTAGCAGACCTCAGAGAACAAGATTATGTGGAAATTAGCAGTTTTATAAACAGGTGCTTGATTAACACAAGCGTATGTTACGACTCCTACTCCAGTCACTGTAAAGTAAAACTAGGTTAAATAGTGTTGGTGTTAATTGGTGTAAACACAGCACAAGTATGGTAATCAAAATGTCAGCTCCAGTAAAAGGAAGCGAAAAAATATGTCTAATGTAGGAGGAGCAGAATCCCTGACATAGACTTAATAATAAGCTCACACACTTTTCATATATAACTTGGTGTAATCAAAAACTTGATTATCAGCCAGACTCAGTTTCCTTAACTTATAAAAATGTGTGAAATATAAAGCCACAAAATCAAAATATACAAATGCATCAGAGGAACAAACATCTACTGTGTAACAGGAGAAATACGATCAATAATCAAGCATTTATTACTTGAATAACAAAGTAAATTGTCTGTTCAACAGAATATTTCAGAATTAAGTCAGAAAATGTGATTTTTAAACATCATTCATTGTTCAGAACTCATTCTGATGATTTCCTGATCATCAATCCAGCCTTCTGCAACATGTTGTGCAGAGATATGAGATGTGGTCTTCCACCATTATAATAGAACCTGAACCTACAGTAAGGTAGAACCTGAAGAAAACCTTTAACATGACAAATTCATTTAATGATTTCCTTATAATTTTATTATTAATCAGAATTTGTCAGTTGCACACAACTGACGTTTGTTTTCTTCTTCTCTTTTCAGACACAAAGATCCAGTGATCAGTCAAGGTAAACACATCTTAATCAACACAGCACCATACTCATCCTCGTCATCATTGTCATCTCCATTGTGTGTAACAGCCAATAGAAAGCTAGAACTGCTGGAAGCTACTGCTCCAACATGTTTGTAATAAAACTAAAATTTTAGCTTATTTCACGGAGGCTGCAACTGTGTTTGTTGTTGTGTTTGTGTAGTTGTTGTTTTTGACTTTGTCTTTGTCTCAAACAGCCAAAATATCGACCCGAGAGAAAAACAGTCAAGCAGGTGAGTCCCGACAAGTCGCTGGAAGCAAGCAGGCTAACAACAAGCTAGCTACACGCTAACATGTTAATTGCAGCTGAATGAGCGCTTTGTGTTCTGAACCAATTGCATCTTTCTCCGCGTTACATCACCAGCCTCGATCACCCTCCTGCTAGTCAGGTGACATCTCACCTGTCTGATGTAATTTACTTCCATATAAGTTAGTATTTTTGTTCAGTAGTGTAAACACAAGCCCTGCACACCACATGATGTGACTGTGATGTCACACCCACGTTGATTGACAAGTTGACAGTGATTTTGTGGAGCTCAACTCACCTGCCTCATCTGTCCTTCATCTGTCTGTTTTGATATCTGATTTTAGTGCTGTGCTGTGTTTTATTTACTTAGCAATAAAACTTGGACAGTATTTCTCTTTGTCAGTGTGTTTAGAAAGACTATCCACCACAGAGAGGCTCAAAACCACGGAGACCAACACAAAGCTACTTTCTTTGAGGAATTAACAAGTTTCTGTTTTTGTGTGTTTCTCTTTTTTCAGAGGGGAACCACATTAAAATGTTCATGCGGGGCAGACCAATCACCATGTTCATTCCTTCAGATGTGGAGAACTATGAGGATGTTCGAACAGAACTTCCTTCAGAAAGACTGAAGCTAGAATGGGTGTATCCTTCCTCTGGTTATGAGGGGTGGTAATTCAATAGTAATCTGAGTTATAAGTTCTGCTTTATGTGTAGGGGCCAGTGATACCAGTAATAAGATTGTTGTTTGCTAAAGTGATTATTCGCAGATACGCTGCCACTGAGAACTGACTGTTGGTGAAAGCAAAAGTTTAAAAGTCTTAGTGGATGTTTATGGTATCGGAGGCACAATAAAATCCTATTCATTAGTTTGTTTCGAAATGACAAAAAATAGATTTAAAGACCAGAACCAAACAGGTTTGTCCAAGATACACCACCTGCCGTTTGACCTAACAAGGGACAGGCGTTGTGGAACTTCCATCTAGAAATCAGTGTGATGAATCATCTTAGGTGTAATACCCGCAGCAAGGAGAGAAGACTTTGTGTTCTCTAACTGGGGTTTCCATAAGTCCTGCCCTTCTGCTGACCCACCCGAACAAGACCATCAAACATAAAAACGTGTTTACAGATGGCACTCACAGCCCGAATCTTAATCCAGGTTGTCTCTTCAAACCATTTCTCAGGCTATAAAACCCCTCTGTTCCATCTTTCCTCTTTATCTTGCAAACACTCTTCTGGGCAGTATAACAACAATCAATCTAGGGGTTGGTCATCTTTATTCCTTTATCTCTATATGTCCTCTCAGAAACTCACTCAGGCACATGGATCTTCTTTCTCCACACTACCACATACTTCCAGACAGTAGATTCTGGATCCATCGTACTGCAGGTTTATGTAAAAAGAGGCTGTAGTGATCTAACTGAGAATCTGATGGGGCATCACCTTGGAACTGTTGCTAGTTCTGGTTAGGGTCTGGTTATGGACTCATCAGACCATGACCCGCGCTCAGGTGTAAAGTATTAATATGGAGTCAGCACCTCCAGGTCCAAAGCCATCATTCTCTGCCCCAAGTGGATTTTAAGTTTCTTGGATCTTACCAGTGAATATACAATCCTCAGCAGAATACCTTTTTGTTATCCCCAAAATATGCTTGGTGGACCTTAAGCTGATCTAAAATGGGTCCTCAGTATTTTTTCTGTACACTGCCTCTTAGATCTCCATCTCTATTAGATCTCCAGGTGCTGTGTCTAGCTGTTTCCTTGACTTGTCACAGGTATGGTTACCGTGGCAGAGACTGCAGAGCTAATGTCTACCTCCTTCCAACCGGAGAGATTGTTTACTTCATTGCCTCCGTTGTGGTTTTGTTCAACTATGAAGAGCGAACTCAGAGACATTACCTGGGACATACTGACTGCGTGAAGTGGTTAGAAACCACACGCATACACTAACTCACCTGCTGCTCTCCTATTGGCTAGTCTGTGGCAAATAAGTGACATCGTTTCTCTGTGTCTGTTGACAGTCTGGCAATTCACCCTGATAAGATCCGGATTGCTACAGGACAGATAGCAGGAGTGGACAAAGATGGAAGGGTGAGGACAAAGATTACATTTGATTGAACTCAGCATCTTCCATCATCATCACGACCAGGACTGTCCACGACTAGACCAGGGCTCATATTTATGAAGCATCTCAGGATCATGCTCAAATTTAACTTGATAATAAAAAATACTTGGTCCTCAGTACAGCTAGGAAATCGTGTTAAGTCAAAGCTTCTGGGCTAAGTACAAATTAAAGTGACATGTTGTAGTTTTCCCAAATGCTGAAATCAGACAGTTTTCAAGTGACGTTTTATACTTAAGCAGTAACGGAAGATAGTACTGTGTGTGTGTGTGTGTGTATCCAGTATGTAGAGTAATATGCTTGTTGTAGTCTCTTGTAAACTACTGTGTGAAATTATCCTCATCAGCTTCAGTCACCTTTTACATCCTTGGTGAATACGGGCACAGGACTATTAACAGCTTAGACCAAAACTGATAAAGCCCTAGGCCAGGATTAAGAATAGTGATGATTATTAGCTAACGTGTCCATCCCTTTTACAGGCTCTGCAACCTCATGTCCGTATCTGGGATAGCGTCAGTCTGTCCACTCTGCAGGTTGTTGGTTTGGGAACATTTGAGCGAGGCGTCGGCTCTTTGGCTTTCTCTAAAGCTGTAAGTATTCCCTAGCTGAATCATGGGAACTGCAGTCTACTGAGTATTTCTGTGCATCAGTCGTTTATTTTTAGTTTTTAATCTTTTCACGACAGAACTGTTCATGTCGCCTTCACCCCTCCACTCTTGTTTCTTGCTGTCTCACACCCTGTCTCTCTTTATCAGGACTCTGGTCAGCACCTGAGTGTCATTGATGACTGTAATGATCATATGCTGACAGTTTGGGACTGGCAGAAGAAGTCAAAAATTGCTGAAATTAAGGTAAGCACTTTGTGTTTTCTACATACAGAACATACAATTCAATCTTGTATTTAAATCCGCTCCCCTCCACATCAGCTTTTCTTTAGGTTTTTACTTGTTCAATAGAGCTTTTTAAAGCAAAGTCTGAGGAATCAGCAGGCAGAACTGGTTCCTATAAAGAGCTGGTCTCCAGCTGGTTCATAATGGTTCTAACTAGTCTTTGGTGTTCTACCAGACCACTAACGAAGTGGTCCTGGCTGTGGAGTTCCACCCCACGGACCCAAACACCATTGTAACCTGTGGAAAGTCCCACATCTTCTTCTGGACCTGGTCTGGGAACTCATTGGCTCGTAAACAGGGAATCTTTGGGGTGAGAATACGTTTTTGTTTTGAGTGTGAAGTCTATTTCCTGTTTAAAGATTTAGACCTGAACGATTAAATTGATAAAAACTTAAATGAGGTTAAATGGAGGAACAAAGGAGAGAAATCTGATCTGCAGAAAAACACCCATCACCACCCAAAAAACCTTTAGAATCCATGTTTTTGACAGAATTATGCTAATGTTCTTTAGATTCCATAAAACTGTCAGACCAGTTCAGATTCAGCAGACCTCATGGGTGTTTTGTCTTAGAACTGGGAAATAATTTAAGGACAAATTCAAGTCCTGGTTCAACACTCTAGTTGTGGTTTCACCCTGAGCCCCTTTCTTGCTGTGTTTTCAGAAATACGAGAAGCCGAAGTTTGTTCAGTGTCTGGCCTTCCTGAGTACTGGAGACATCCTGACTGGAGACTCTGGAGGAGTCTTACTGGTCTGGACCAGGAGCTCCACTGAGACTCCCAACTCAAAGGGACCCAGAGGTGAGGAAGAACCTAACCAGTTTTAACTGGTTAAAGACCAGTTAAGAGGATAGTCAGGCTGGCAGCTTGTTTCCTGTTTAATGTGCCCAAATTTACCTGCTGTCAGTTTTACCTGTGATCAGTGTAGTTTTTATTTCTCACGGCCGATGTGAACGATACTGTCAACGGTATCTGCAGTGCACCTCAGAGCCTTGGGTTCAGCAGGCACATAATTTTTTCTACATTTTGGCAAATTATAAAAGATTAATTACAGTGTGTTAGAGGCGGCTGTACCCAAACCCACCAATCCATTGTTTGTGTTGTACCTTCAATTCTTTGATTTCACAGAACTGTCACATTTCAGTAGAACAGTCGAAACCTGCAGACAGACGCCTGAAGCTTTAGCATTAAATAAAAAGACATTCTGGTTCAGTTTTGCACTCTCGACAAAAACAGCAGAGAAGAAAAACACCCAGCAGGGGTGTGGGTGTGTCTGTTTGTGTTGGCCCAGTTACAGTAATGGTTTTAGTCGCATGTTGTTAAACGGGTTTAATGAGGAACAGAGCCAAGAGTTAAACATTTTTCTGTGTAAATGGGATGCTGTTAGTGAATTTACATAACATGCCCTGTCTACATACTCGACTGGACTCGTTCTGTGCTGGAATCAGATCAGTTTGTCTTAGTTGTCAGCTTTTTGGTGGGGGGGGTTGAATAGAACAAAAAAAAATTCTGCAGCAGATTTGTTCAGAAAGAAACAGTTGTGTGAAATGCTTCCACCTCCTGGCGGATGCATGAACTGACAACAGTAAAAGTGAAGGCGTCAGCCTGGTTATTTTATAGACGATGTTTAGTGAGAAATGTTGACAAAGTCAAAGTGCAGCCAAGTGACACTGCTTCCAAACATATGGTTTATGTCAAACATTATATCCAAGTGCAGAAAAACAGACAACTGACTTTTTATTTGAGTAAACTGACACCTGTTTATTCCACTCCCACCTGTGCACCGTGTGCTGCAAAACATACACAGAAAGGTAAGGGTTAGGGTCCTCTGGTGATTATGGCGTTGAACATTAGAATGTAATGAACACAGAATTGTGTGTACCTCTGTCTGTGCAGCGTTTCAGATCAGTCGGCAGGTCAAAGGTCACGAGGGCAGCGTTTTTTGTATGTGTGAGATGAGGAGTGGCACTCTGCTGACTGGAGGAGGGAAGGACCGGAAAATCCTCCTGTGGGACCACGAGCTGAGAACAGAGAGGGACATTGAGGTAAAATACACACCTGCACACACCCGTGAAGAATAACTGGGCTAAACTCACACTCTATAACTTGTTTGTTGCTCAAAACTAAAACAAGAAGCCACATGACTGTTTTTACCTAAAGTTACTTTAGTAAAGTCTTAAGTTTGAGACTTGTTTCCATTGGACCTTGATGTAAGAAAAGAAAACCGCATTAATGAAGAACTTTAATTGCAAACTCCAGCACAGAGGTTTAGTTGAACAACTCAGACCATCAACAGCCTCTTTGGTCGATTTCTGTTTATTGAGATGTGTTTGTGTAACTATTTAAAGAATTTCTTCCTGTGTGTATCTTCCAGGTCCCGGATCAGTATGGAACCATCCGAGCTTTGTCTGAGGGCAAGGGGGACGAGTTTCTGGTTGGGACATCTCGTAATTTCATCCTGAGAGGAACCTTCAATGATGGTTTCCTGGTCCTGGTCCAGGTGAGACCACATGACGTTGTATTGATTTCATCGCAGATATGTTGTTTTGTGGTAAAAGGACTTGTTAAAGGTTTATGGAGGTATTTCTTCCAAGAAAAGGTTCACAGGAACTTGTACTGAACAGCTGTGAAGTAGTGTTGTACTTTATATCTATCACAATATCTTTGGATTTTTTTGTATATTTGTGTTGCGTTGTGAGTCTCTGTAACATATTTCTGTTGCGTTTAGGGTCACACAGATGAACTGTGGGGTTTAGCGTCTCACCCATCCAGATCCATGTTTCTGACGTGTGCTCAGGACCGGCTAGTGTGCCTCTGGAACTCTGTGGACCATAGTCTGCAGTGGAGCCGCTCGCTGGAGGTAAGAGAGGGTATTGGGTGGAGTGGGGGACTTAACTTACACACTAGGTAACTGAAAAGTGAGTAACAGCTCTGTGCGTCCTTTAGGAACACGGACACTGTGCAGATTTCCATCCCAGCGGAGCTGTGGTCGCAATAGGAACTCACTCAGGAAAGTCAGTTCCTATTCAGTTCTCTATACAGATCTATAGATCAGAAATGGTTTGTAAACACTGTGCAGTCTAATGGTCTAACTGGTCTCCTGGTATCAGGTGGTACGTCTTGGATGCAGAGACCACAGATCTGGTGGGGATCCACACTGATGGCAACGAGCAGCTGTCAGTGATGCGTTTCTCTGTAGGTGGGTGGCATTTTAAGACTGTTTTTATAGCGACACAGTAAAAGAAGTGAGCTATATGTCCCAGAATGCCCCTTCTTTTTCTCAGATGGTGGTCTGCTGGCTGTTGGATCTCATGACAACTTTATTTACCTCTACACCGTCTCAGACCGAGGACGCAAATACAGTCGATATGGGAAGTGCACGGTGAGTCCACGGGGACTCTACTGGTTCACAGGTTTTATTCTTTAATTTCCTGATGTCTAGTCATGCACATATTGAACACCGGAACCCGGGCCTGACGCAGGAGCTGCTCGTCCTCATTAAACATGTGCTTGTTTTTCCTGGTGTTTCAGACTCTCTGATTGACATATTGACATATTTGACATATTTATAAAAATGTATTTTTTTCTGTTCAACTGCAATGCACAGTAGCCAGGTGAGACATTACCACACCTTAGGTCAACACGGTTTACAGATGAGCTGCTCCTATGAGGGTCAGTCCTTGTACATGTGGAACTACAGTTCCCAGAGTTCACTGTTGCTGATGGACAGGCAGTGAGTTCGGTGATGATGGTGATGGTGATGTTTTACAGGGACATTCCAGCTATATCACACACCTGGACTGGTCACCTGACAACCACTTCATCATGTCCAACTCTGGAGATTATGAGATCCTCTATTGTGAGTACTATGATACTGCAGTTATTGTAGTACTAAGTTGTAGTGCTGTGTTTTTTAATATTGTGCAGTTGTAGAATTATATACCTGTCTCTCATCTTCCATTTCTGGCTAAAATCCTTGATCTGTCTGCAGCATTTGACACTGTAAAGATCCTTAAAGATCCTCCTGCCAGCACTCTCTGGGTATGTCTGGTACATTTATCAGCTGGCTCAGGTCCTACCTATTACTCATCCTATCCATCATCCACTGCTACACTGATGACATACAGTAGCTCTACCTGTGTCATCACACGTGTGCCTGGCTCTCTGAAATCTACGCTTGGATTTTCAGCTTAGTCTCTTCATGACAGAAGTTCTAGTCTTCCCAACCAGAAGTTCTATGCAGCTCAGCATCAGTATTAACCTAGGATATTCAGTGACTGTCTCCACTAACTCTGCTGGAATCTGGAATCATCACTGGACATCACACTCCTACATCTCTCAGGCAGCAGATTTTTCATCTAACATCAGAAAATTATAAAAACCCTCACTTAATCTACCCAGCTCTTTGTGCAGACCCCTGTTATCTTCTCACTACTGCAGAGTTCTACTAACAGGATGGGCAGCTGCACAATCAAGCTTTTCCACATGGTCCAAACTGCAGCAGCACCTCTCACAGGACAAATGTCTCCACTGTTCATGTCTCTGCTCTGACCTTTTGTAGCTGCTGCATCAGGTTCACAGAACCTTCCTGCCTGAGCTCATGATCCATGTCTACAGATCAGTCTCCCACTGAGCTCTGCTAACAAACAGCATCTGGTCCCTTCACCACACAGGAAGATTCAGAGCACAGTTCTTCAGCTCAGTGGTCCCACGATTCTGCTCACACAGCAGCTTCACTCCCAACATGACACTTGTGTCTTCATCAGTTTCTTTGAGAAACCGTTTTTTTTTTATTTTTTTTTTTATCTCAACTTCATGTCTGAAAAAGCCAAAACACCACTTTGCTTTCAGTGTCTTTTTCCTGACTGAGATATTTTAATGCTTTCAGCCTCAGTACTTATAGTACTGTATGTTGTGGTATTATAGTGCTGTAGTTGTAGTAGTATAATAGTGTGTAGTAACGATTGTGTATTTTCAGGGGATGTTCCAAATGGCTGTAAACTGATCAGAAATCGATCAGAATGTAAAGACATCAACTGGGCGACATACACCTGCGTACTAGGATACCACGTGTTTGGTCAGTATCTCACTGTTTGTATTACTGTACATGAGTGTGTCCAGCTATTGTTTTGTGTACAGTGTACTGGTGTAACAGACATCAGTTGGACTGGTTTCCACCATTTATTCACTCCTGCAGAAGACAATACAAGGGAAAAATAACTAACCGTTTTGTGGTCTGTGCTGCTGTGCGGTTTCATTTTCTTCTGTGAAATACTGTAGATATAGATACTTGGATAAGATGTCAGGAAGGCAGTCATCTACAAACCCAAAGACTGCTGGTTTGATTCTCTAACCCTGAAGTAGCACTATCACCTAAGTGTAGCTGTTTCCACATGGGGATCAACAAAGGGGATTTTCAATTGTAATGACAAGGTGTTGGAGAGCCTTGATAGTTGACTCGTTAGAACTGCTGAACTGTAGTACAAACGCAATGAGAAGTTCATGACAGAAGATTTTGGTTGAGTTCAGAGCATCATAATGACAGCAGACAGGTTTTATTTTGTTCTGTCATCAAGTTTTTCACTGATTACTAAATTCAACATTAACTTGTGTTATGCAGGCGTGTGGCCTGAAGGCTCAGATGGAACTGACATCAATGCTCTGATCAGATCTCACAACAGAAAAGTGATCGCTCTGGCTGATGACTTCTGTAAAGTTCACCTGTTCGCCTACCCATGCTCCACCCCCAAGGTGACACATATACACACACTGTTTTTTCTACAGCAACTAAAATGTGTCATTCAATGAGAACATTTCAGTCTGTTTACAGCAGTTTTACATAAAATAAAATAAACTTGTCTACTTGTTATATTTCACTCACTTCACTTCAATTATTGTTGATTTAGAACAAATCATGCTTTGATTCTAATTATTCACTAATCAGTAACCAATAAACTGTCTGCAGGCTCCCAGCCAAAAGTACAGCGCCCACAGCAGTCATGTGACCAATGTCAGCTTCCTATACAATGACAGTCACCTGATCTCAACGGGGGGAAAGGACACCAGCATCATGCAGTGGCGGTTGGTGGAGAAATCTTCTCTCGCTGACGGCCTGCTCTCTAACCCTGCCCCACGGCGAGTGGACCCTGCCTTCTCTCTGCCGCAACCCACCATGACCACACCTATAGAGCAAGCTCCCCCGACAGCCAATGGGACCCAAGACCCTTCCCCTGAAACCCCACCCCCCACAGAGCTAGCCCCACCTGCCTCTGAGCTAACCCCGCCCTGCTCTGAGTCTACACCTCCACCCTCAGACAGCACTGTTAGTTTGAAAGACAGCCTTGACCCGAGTGATGACACGGCCACGCCGAGTGATGAGGGGCTGCCCCCTCTAACCCCCCCCTCATAGAGTGTTTGCGTGTGTGAGAGGGAGAGAGTGTGTGTGTGTGTGTGTGTGTGTGTGTGTGTGTGTGTGTGTGTGTGTGTGTGTGTTGGTACACCTATCTTTGTGAGGACCAGACTGAGTAACGCACCCTGTGAGAACATTTTTATATGGGAAATTTTGTTCAGCATGATGCAGTGAAGGGTTAATTCAATCATGTAACTGACATGAAACACTTCCAGGACACTTCCACTTCCTAAGATTATATTATTTCTAATGACCCTCTAGAATGAACTATTCAGAAGGGTTAGGGTTAGGAGACATACATTATCAATAAGGGTCCTCACAAGTATAGAGGTACATATCTGAGTGTGTCCAGACTTTTTCTTTCCTCCAATCAACAAACGTGATGTCACAGAAATACTTGTGAGCAGACTGCGTGAAACATTACCTGTCACACCTGGAGAGTCACTTTTAGTGACTTGGATTCAGGATGTTTTCAAACCTACTTTTAGGCTGTTTAATTCTGTTTTGTTTTTTCCCCCCTTGGTTTTGGTCCGAACAGTTGCTCTTGGGTTGAGACGCACCAAGATGCTTTACTGCATCTGGTTTAGGTCTGGTCCCAAAAGTAGTATTTTGTTTGTGGTGGGAACATGATCCAACCCAGTCATCGTCACCAAAAGCAGAGCAGAAAGTGTCAGAAAGAACCTGTGAGTCTTAAATGTCTTTTACAAACTTTTAAAACTAGTTTGGAGAAGGAAACCATTTCTAATATTTTTTTTTGGTTGTGAAGTTTTGATTTTAAATGGTCAGTTATTATAGTAAAATGATCTGTGATCTGCAAAATCTCCAAACTTTAAACACTTTCTGTAAATGGAGACACTGATGGGTTCATTCATTTTTTTGACTTGCATATACAGATATATCTCCTCTATGAAAGACTCTTAAAGCAAAACCCAAACTAAACTGTAACAGAATATTAAAGAGAAAAGATAAAATGTGCCATGAAGTGAAAAGCTACAAGAGCTTTTGACACTGAGTCTAAGATAAACAGGAAGTAAAGAGCAAGCTGAAGTCTCCCTCCAGAGTAAAACCTGTGACATTTAGTTTTTAATAATCTGCATTGACAGAAGTGGAGTGTGACATCTCTCTGACAGAGGATCTGTGTTTGTATATACTGCAGGTATCTGTGTATATTTCTGTTCACCTCCAAGGGTTCGGGAGGTTGGGGTGGAGGCGCAGCAGCTCCTCAGCCACACTGTAAAATGCTCACATTTTAACACTCATCTCTCAGCCAATCAGCTCACAGGACCCATGACTTCCTGTACTCTAATTGGTTGGTTCTACTGATGTCTGTCTCCTTGGACCATTTCTGAATGTCGGGATGATGGCATCATTCCAGGGGCAGGCCCTGTCGCGTCGTTTTGGGTGGTTAGATGATAGGGTGGGGTTTTCGTTGATTTTTTGCCTTTTTACCGTTCTTTGTCTTTTCTATGCTCGTCTCTCAGAAGGGCTTGACCTGGATTTTCAGGGACTCACCTGGATAGTCTGGGGTGGGTGGGCAGGGCCATGTTGTAATGTGGGTGGGATCCTTGATGTGTGGGTGGGGGTTGGGGCGCGATCTTGTGGGACTTTTTCAGTGTTCAGTAAAAACATTAATGATGATGATGATCATGTAACTGTTTTGAGCCAATCATGCGTTCTCTCATGCATTCCTGTCAGATGACAGACTGTACTGAAGATTACAACAAAAAAATGCAAATAAATGTCTTGAAAACTGAAAGAGATTTCCTTCCTGCTGGCCTTGGTCATGGTCCTGGGCTCCACTCTGCACATATATTATTGACAGTCTCACATGATTCTGGATCTACTGGTTCTAAAGTCAAGTAGAGTTTTTTGTCGCAACAGATTCTCAATGTCCAATCTCACGAGGAGGATGTTTGTTCAGCATAAGATTCTCACATTCAAATGTAGGAACAGGAAATGCGCCCAACTGTGGAAATGCTTTTCTTTTAAAAGACTGAATGAAGATCTTTCAGAAATGTTTCGATAAATGCAAATATTTATTTCAAACAGAAGATAAAGCCAGTTTTTACGTTAAAGTTCTTACTAATGACAAAACAAACTATAACAAGTTGTAAAAAAAAAAAAAAGTTTGACTGAACTGATCCAACTGAGGTTTCATCACAAACTCCCTCTGTAGTGTCACCTGGAAACAGTGTGAGGCAGTGACAGTAATTTCTGTAGTTCTGTATTTTGTTGCTGAATAGGATCTGGATTGGTCAGATCCTCTCAGAAATGGGCACAGATGGATTCATGTGTACAGCTATAAACTCTTTTTTAAAAACCTCAGTTTCTGAATATTGCCCTAGATTGAATACAGAAGACGCCACCCACTTTTTAGGCAGGACTGTGAATGAGGCAGAGTCATCCCCCCTTCAGACAGGTGCTTTCCCAGGAGGAGATGAGAATCAAACTGCTGATCCCATGATCTACCTCCTAAGCCGCAGCCACCAGCCAAAGACAAAGAAAAATTAAAAAAGAAGGAAGTACAGTAAAGAATAATCAAACAACATTGTTAACTAAATGTGCAAACTTCATCAAGTCAACAGGTCTGTACTTAGACTAACAGTAAACCAAATGTGATCACAAAAGCCACTCCTTGGTAGGCAGGTTTGTCAGTTTGGCAGAGTCCTCCCCTTTAAAGGCATATGTCACAGTTAATGGTCTCTTTGTTTGAAGCAGGCGACACTGATTGGTGTTTGGTGGGGGCCTAGTACAGGTAAACCTTAACTAATAGTAATATATTAATTTTCCTGTTTTGGAGTGTTACCTGAAAGAAGTGCTATTGTCTGGCTGCATTTTGGATCACTTTGTTTTGTTACCACTGCGTCAGATGTTGCTGTTGTTTGTCACTTTGTGCCCACAAAACAAATTTTTGTGAACACAAAGAACCCAATCTAACGAACGCTGTTTCCTTCTGAAATTAACTGACACTTTAATCTGTTTAAATTTAATGTTTTATGTGCAGATAGTCATAATCTAGGAACAAATTTGTTCTTCATATTGTGACATACATTTACTTTTACATTTGTTTTGTCATTTTCTCTTATTCAAAGCAATTTACAAGTGGGGTAAAAGGCAGAATAGCCTCAAGTCAAGGAGAAAAACACTATGGTGCCATGGTGAGAAATATTTCCATTTTATGAGGTGCATAGAAAGTTGTGAAGGGCTCTGTTTTACTTAAAAAAAAAAAAAATAATAATAATAATATTGGTAGTGAATCACCAACACATGATTTGCCCCTGTAATTCTATTTCAGCAAAGAAAGAAAACACACAGTTGACAGGAAAGAATTCACCAGTACTATAA
>NC_046625.1:0-52147 GCF_900324465.2 Anabas testudineus
AACCCCAACCCAAAACCCTAGCCCCATACCCAACCCCTAACCCCAACCACATGCCCTAACCCCAACCCCAACCCCTAACCCTAATCCTTGGAAAATTGACAAAGACAAGAAGGAGGGAAGTAAAACACTAGACACACAACACCCAACAAGGGTCTGACGGACAAAAACAACCAATCAATAGGAAACACTAACATAAACAAACACACACAAGAAAAAAACACACAAAACCTTGTTGCTTGTGTAGTTGTTTACTAAAAAACTTTTTTGACAGTGGAGGGATCTCGGTGTGACGGGGTCTGGTCTGGCTGGGCGTAGTGATGGCCTGTGCATTGAAGTCTCTGTTGCCGATTCTCGGCATCAGAGCAAATTTACTCCCCTAACCGGCCCGTGCCTCCAAGCCTGCTGGACCACTCCCCCCTTCTTTTTCCACCAATATCAGGTTTTTTGATACCTAACCCCCCATCAGGTCCTCTTGTGGAATTTACCGCTGAAAAACAAAGAACAATATGGTTAAATATGTTTAAATAGACCTAAAAACACAATGAAGATAATATTAATTCATTTGCACGATGGAAATTAATATTCGATAGAAGTCCTACAATATCCACTTGCAAAACTAGATCCAAATACTGGATATTGTAAATTCATTTAAATTCATTTTCAGGGCAAGTTGGCCATTGTCATTTATATTTACACTACAAACCAATATGAGGATTTCCCAAAAATGTAATACTAAAGACAATGTAATGAGAAAGGTTACAAATTTATACACAATTCAAATTCATTTGCAGGATGGAAATAAATAAATAAATAATAGAGAAACACTGTTCACTTGCAAATTTAGATTTTCTAAAACCAAATTTAAAACACATTCTAAAATACAATTAAGCGCATATGCATTGGAGATTGAGCTAGGGAAAGCCACGCCCCCGTAACTTTGCCGCTTATAAAGGCGAGCGCTGCTCAGCTCTCTCATTCTTTCTCAGCTTTCGCAGAGACAACATCTCTCTATAGAGGCACTATCCTACACCAGATTAAAAACAATTTCAACACTTTTTTGGAACAAGCCTGCCTGAAGAAGGCTCTTTTAAGAGCCGAAACGTTGCAACACAGCTTGTTCTATTTTACGCTCTTGCCAAACATTAGAGCTTACAAATCAGAGTGATTCATCACTGGTTACTGATCGAAAGGGCTGATAGACAGCCGCTCCGACATGCAGCAGTGGCAACAGGAAGACGGCTGGACGACAGTCAACTACCAACGCAGCCGCAAACTCCAGAGATTTTTTACTGGGCCGCCCCGGGCCCAATTCCACGAAAAGGAGCGACAACCGGAAAACGGACGCTCCTATGCTTCTGTCACCAAAATGGGAATATCCAGAGGAACTTCTCCCCAACGCTATGTTCGAGAGCCAGGCTACAAGCCACAATTTTTTGATTGCCGACTCCTTTCAGGAGCCGGCCAAGACAACAACAACATAACCACACGGAATGTACAAAGACAAACCTACCAAAAAGACTTCACAGGAGGCAAGGATGATGATGGACAAACACAAACTGACACACGCATACACAAATCGGAGGATCCAGATTTTGTCCAAAAGGTCAAGGGGATTCACATGGTTATCAAACTGGCCCATCATCTAAACAATGTTTCGGCCTCAGAACCACCCCCAACCATTGCCAGATTGACCAATAAACTCTCCACCATTATTAGACCAGCGTTTCCAAACCCCAATGTGCAACTCCTCATTGAAGGAAATGCAAGAAACTGGGCTCATACCACCTTATGCCTTTTAAAGGATCACTACAATGACACAATGGAGATGGAGATGGGAAAGTTGGAGGGACTCTCCCCACATGATTGGCGTGCTCCCTTTGAGGTGGCAAAATCTTGGGCCAGGAAAAACCTGGGTCGACGCCTCAAGGAGGACATCTTTGACCGTGTTGAAGCCCTGCTGGTGGCTAGATTAGACCATAGATCATTGGCTGATGACTCACGTGGGACTGCTGGCCAACCTGAATCACCACAATATAGCCAACAAACGCAACCAAAGGTGGCGGCTCATTCAGTCCACAGTGTGGCACAGAGGCGCATGGACGCACACATACAACCACAGACTTCCATTACAAAAAGGACGGAGGTCTTTCGGCGACCTAAGATCGCCCCAACATCACAAGAAGTCACCACCAGCTGCATGGCCACGATGACAGATCTGCAGGGGGACTGGTCATTTACACATCCGGAGATTGAGGAGGACAACTTAATCCCAAACCCCTCCCTCTCCCTCAAGAGGGTCCTCTCACGGACATCCTTTTCGAAAGACCACAGGCCAAGACAGCTCTCCATTTCACATGACAATATTCGACAACCCCCTCCATATTCCGGTGGAGTTAACAAATCTGATCACATCCTGAACTTTTCCTCAGAGGAACTGAAGTTTGTTCTCAAGAACCTGGGAGAGACCACTCAACCCACAGAACAATCACTTCAGTTGGACAAGGGCCTGACCCCAGCTGGAATCACCAGACTGGAAAAAGCGGTTCAGAGCCACTTAGACACAAGTGGGCCTCCACAATCAAGCCTTATTTCGGCACCTATCACACCAATACGTGGACCTACTAGACTACTTAATCCTACCAAAAGACAGTGGAGTTCTATTAGGGTGATGAGAACCCGAAGCAGTCGAAAGCTAAGGGATGAAGGACAGAGACTGTAGAACTTTCTAGCCCCAACCACTAACCCTAACCCCAACCCCTAACCCTAGCCCCAACCAATAACCCTAACCCCAACCTCTAACCCTAACCCCAACCCATAACCCTAGCCCTAAACCCAACCCCTAACCCCAACCCCTACCCTAACCCCAACCAATAACCCTAACCCCAACCCCTAACCCTAACCCCAACCAATAACCCTAACCCCAACCAATAACCCTAACCCTAAACTCAACCCCTAACCCCTACCTCTAACCCTAAACCCAACCCCTAGCCCCAACCTCTTACCCTAACCCCAACCTCTAACCCTAACCCCAACCTCCAACCCTAACCCCAACCTCTAACCCTAACCCCAACCTCTAACCCTAACCCCAACCCAAAACCCTAGCCCCATACCCAACCCCTAACCCCAACCACATGCCCTAACCCCAACCCCAACCCCTAACCCTAATCCTTGGAAAATTGACAAAGACAAGAAGGAGGGAAGTAAAACACTAGACACACAACACCCAACAAGGGTCTGACGGACAAAAACAACCAATCAATAGGAAACACTAACATAAACAAACACACACAAGAAAAAAACACACAAAACCTTGTTGCTTGTGTAGTTGTTTACTAAAAAACTTTTTTGACAGTGGAGGGATCTCGGTGTGACGGGGTCTGGTCTGGCTGGGCGTAGTGATGGCCTGTGCATTGAAGTCTCTGTTGCCGATTCTCGGCATCAGAGCAAATTTACTCCCCTAACCCTAACCCTAACCCCTAACCCCTAACCCTAACCCTAACCCTAACCCCCTAACCCTAACCCTAACCCTAACCCCCTAACCCTAACCCTAACCCTAACCCTAACCCTAACCCTCTAACCCTAACCCTAACCCTACCCTAACCCTAACCCTAACCCTAACCCTAACCCTCTAACCCTAACCCTAACCCTAACCCTAACCCTAACCCATTTTCCTGGAAACAGGGCTTACATGGAGTGGACGGAGGTCCACAACAAGAGACGGGGACAGCGTCCCCGTTACATTTCAGGATCTGGGCCTGGGGATAGGCCAACAGCAGGATTCCTGGGGAGGGCCCGTGCGTTCCCGGTCCCTCGTGAGGGGGGAACGGCTCTTCCCTTTGTTCCTAACCCCTAACCCTAACCCTAACCCTCTAACCCTAACCCTAACCCTAACCCCCTAACCCTAACCCTAACCCCCTAACCCTAACCCCTAACCCTAACCCTAACCCTAACCCCCCTAACCCCTAACCCTAAACCCAACCCCTAACCCCCAACCCTAATCCTAACCCAGGCCCTAACCCTAAACCCAACCCAGGCCCTAACCCTAAACCCAACCCCTAACCCCCAACCCTAACCCAGGCCCTAACCCTAAACCCAACCCCTAACCCCCAACCCTAACGGATGTAGGAATAAAAATTAATAAATATAAATAAATATAATACTAAAAATTTAAATAAGTATAAATACATATAAAGATGAAGATATAATAAGGAATCAGTGATTAAAGGGTTAAAAAGTATTTACAGGATTAAATTCAAATCGGGCTTAATTCATTTCATAGGGATAATAAGAACTCTAAGGTAAAAACACTAAACAATTCACATTGTAAGTTAAGTTAAAAAAGACGATAGAAAGTTACATTTAATAAATAGGGGAACACATAAAAGGGGAAACACGGAAGGAAGTTCATTTTTACATAGAGCATCGAACAGAACACATGTTACTTTGCATAGCTGTTCTTAGCCAGCCATAATCAGTTTTCAGTGTGCCTTGACCTGAAGAAGACCTTTTTATGGTCGAAACGTTGTCCTTTTTTTAGTTGGCACACCTTCCTTAGTTGATTATTAATTTTTCGTTTGTACGTTATATTTCAAATTTCATTTTTTATATTAAACAGTATTTTGTCCTTTCCCTTTTTGGAAAGTGTTTTTTGTTAAAAACATAAATATTTAAAACAATTTTAAAAAAGAATACTTACCTTAAAAGTTTTTTTTGTTTTCTTGGGGTCTAAGCCATGGAGGACGGCTGGACCGTAGTGCGGTATGGTCGGAGGCGCCACCGCAACCAAATTTCTTGGGACGGGTACAGGGGGCCCATGGGAGGGATGGACCGTGCACGTCCCTTCCCCTTTGGGAGAAGGGTTCAGTTCCCTCCTCCTAACCGGCCAGTGCCTCCCCCCAGGGCTACCTGGTACTCTGGTCCCCCATTTCAAGACCCTTTTCGGTCTTATGCAGCAGCAGTTCGACAAGGGTATTCACGTCCGGCCCGGAGAGGGGGTTCTTCGTGGTCTAGGGATTCTGATGTGACACAGCAGGCGGCAAGCCCTGAATTTGGACGGCTCATTCGTCAGTTGCATGGTGTCATCAAGATTGTTCATCATCTCCACAATGTGGCTCTGAAACCTGGCAAGCCGGAGCCCAGGATGATAGTCAAGATGGTGGAGGTTCTTTCCGGCATGATCAAGCCGGCCTATCCCCGACAGCATACCATGGAAATGCTTGTGGGGAATGCAAAGAACTGGGGGCAGATGACTCTTCAAATATTGATGGGACATTATGAAGAGAGTCTGGACAGATTTTTGGATGAGTTATGTGGTATGGACACCCGTGATTGGAGGAAGGCCTTTCAGGTAGCAGTCCGTTGGGCCAGACGGAACCTGCGGAGAATAACGCAAGGTGTTCTTGATCATGCTGAAGCCCTTGTTATGGGCAGAATTGATGGGGAGCAGGTACAGTCCACGCGGGATTGTACTTCTTCCACTCTGGACCAAAGTACGAATACTGGGGACCGGGAACGTGACTCGGACCAGGCACGGCCCACGGTTGAGGCTCAATCCCAGTGCCAACGGCAGGTGGTTGGGACTTCAGTGGCCACTATGACCGACCAAGTGCTCCAGGAGGAAGATCTGAGATCAAGCCCTAATATGGCCGATTGGGCGGCACCTCCTCTGGTAAGACGGGAGGTCCAGAGGGGGAATAGGAGACCCAATAACGGGATCCATTCTGAGGAGAGCCTTAGAGAGGAGTTGTTGGAGGGTCCAGAGGACCTGCAAGTGTTGACAGTTTCGGCTCGGACAGCATCTGAACTGGAGTTGGAGGCCTTATTTGATGAATTACAGGCTGAAGAGGAAAGGGAATTGGCTGCAGCCAGGGCTATACAGGAAGCCAAGAGGGGGGCACAAGAACATCAACAAGTTGTGAGCCAGGAACAACCTTTCCAGGACGGCGCACAGGTGGTCCAGGCCCAGCTAGTTGTGGCGGATGCCGATGACGAGGATGTCTTCGAGCAGGATTTGGACAAGTTGGAGACATCCAAGAAGCCCCAATTTCAGGTACATAGACATCAGAACACCTCCAGGAAGATGGTGGACTGGAACTGGGTAGCAAATCGGAAGTGGATCTTCTTGGGAGATTCCAATCTTACGAATTTCCCAGATTTCTGCAATAAGAATCTGCAGATTGAAAGTTTTCCGGGGGCGGACTTCCGCCATGCAGAAGCCCTATTGAAGAAGGCGGTGCTGCCACAGGATTTGGTGGTTGAAAGGTTGGTCTTGTCATTTGGAATCAACAGCAGGATGAACAAACCAAAGGAAACGACCATCAAGGCCCTGCAGGCGGCAGTTAGGGCAGCAAAAAATCGCTTCCCATATGCTGAAATTTGGATTCCCCTCATAAACTTTTCGGAAAATCTTTCAATGGAAGAGAAGGGAAATCTCCAGATCTTGAACGATTACATCATAAAGAACAGGATGCACATTCCTCTTTTGGCGGAGGGCTTGTTTCACACTGGGGAGGATAATATCCATTGGACAGGTGGAACAGGCAAGGCCATGTTCGACCATTGGATGTCCTATTTAAACTAGAACACCCCTTGAGCCTGGAACAGCATGGGGGTGAGGATTCCTTGACCCTTCAAGCTCAGGAAGTAGTGGTCTTGGCAAGAAATTTTACCCTCTCGAAAGCACAAAGAGACCTCTTGAGTAAAGGCTTATATTTTATTCCAACTTTGGGTATAGGTAAGGGTCAAAAACAGGCTCTTGAATTGGACATACAGAATTATCACAGGAAAATCAAATTGGCAACTTATTTTAGGAACCAAGAGAAAAAAGAGAAATTGCCATTTACAGAGCCTACGGGTTGGACGCCACCCTTGCACAACCTTCCACCAGAAGTGGCTCAGTTAATTCATAGGGATTTAGAAAAATTTCATAATTGTTATAAATTAATTGAAGAAAAGTCTAATATTTCATTGGCAGAAGTTAAAGCATTGCGTGAATTACAAAATGCAAAACATATAGTGATAAAACCAGCAGACAAGGGATCGGCGTTAGTTATCTTAAGTCGTGAACAATACGTTTTTGAAGTTCATAGACAATTAAGGGATACTACTTATTATAAGGAATTAGACAAACCAATTTATTTGGAAACAATACCAATGGTGACAGAGATAATTGATTCATTAAAGAAAAAGACATTTATCAATTCCAAACAACGGATGTATTTGCTAGGGGATTCCCAGCCTAGAGAGAGGAGGTTTTATATCTTGCCAAAGATACATAAAGATCCTGATAAATGGACTGTCCCGTATGAGGTCCCCCCGGGGAGGCCTATTGTATCAGACTGTTCAAGTGAAACTTATCGTACGGCTGAATTTTTGGATTTTTATTTGAATCCATTATCGGTGAGGCATCCATCATATGTGAAGGACACATATCATTTTATTGATCTTGTGAGGAATTTGAGAATTTCTGATGAGTTTTATTTTTTCTCCATGGATGTGGATAGTTTGTACACTAACATTCCTATTGAGGCAGGAATTGCCACGGTCAAAAAGATTTTTCAAAAATTTCCTGATCCTAAAAGGCCCGATCAAGAGTTGTTAAAATTGTTGGAGATTAATCTTACCCGGAATGACTTTATGTTTGATGATAAATTTTATTTGCAAATCAAGGGAACTGCCATGGGCAAGAAATTTGCACCGGCCTATGCAAATATATTCATGGCGGCTTGGGAAGAGGAAGTTCTCCCAAAGTGTAGACAATCACCGGCCCAATATTTGAGATATTTAGACGATATTTGGGGTATTTGGACAGGGTCGGAATTGGAATTTAGCGAATTTGTTCACACATTGAATTTGCATGATCCGTCAATCCAACTGAAATTTGAACTCAATAAACAATCGATTGATTTTTTAGACACAACAGTGTTCAAAGGCCCAACTTTTAATCAAGAACATAAATTAGATATCAAAGTATTTTTTAAATCCACGGATACGCATGCATTGTTGCATAACCATAGTTTTCACCCAAGACATACATTTCGGGGAATTGTTAAGTCACAGCTTCTTAGATTTAAGCGCATTTGTAGTTGAGTGGAGGATTTTTGGGAGGCAGTTAGGACCCTGTTCAAAGCATTACGTAGGAGGGGGTATTCTCGAACCTTTTTGAGGAATTGCCTTAAAACTTTCGAAGTTGAAAGGGGGAAGGTTCAGGGGGACTTGATCCCACTCATTACGACATTTTCAACTAATAGTAGATTTCATAACAGATGTCTTAAGAAAAATTTTGATGAGATTTTGGGCCGGACGGATATTGTCCCAAATTCAACTGTAATTTCGGCATACAGAAGGAATAAAAATTTATCTGACTATTTGATACGGGCCAAGCTTCCACGGTTAAATTTGGACAAACCTCAATTGTTGAAATCCCATTTTGTGAGACTCAAATTCATTAGAAATGCTCGTGATAGAACTATTGTTGAAATTAGACAAGGTTTCAGCCCACGTACAAAAAATTGTGTTTATGTTATCTTTTGTTCAAAATGTGGGATTAAGTACGTGGGGGAAACAAGGAATGATCTGTCCATCAGATTGTATCAACATTGGTACAATATTAGGAAGATGAAAGAGTTGGATACGCTTTTGGTTTCACATTTTCGGATGCATGGCTTGGCTTCATTAAGGGTGGCTGGGTTACAAAAAGGGTTGAACTGGACTGATTGGGAACGGAAAAAGAGGGAGAGGGTTTGGATTTATTTATTGGGAACTAGGGAACCATTTGGACTAAATTTGAAACTAAATTAGAACTTTCCCTAACGCTAACCCTAACCCCAACCCAGGCCCTAACCCAACCCCAACCCAAACTCGTAACCCCAACCCTAACCCCAACCCAGGCCCTAACCCTAAACTCAACCGTAACCCCAAACCTAACCCTAACCCTTAACCCCAACCCTAACCTCTAACCTTAACCCCAACCCAGGCCCTAACCCTAAACCCAACCCCTAACCCTAACCCGAACCCCTAACCTCCAACCATAACCCTAAAACCTAACCCCAACCCAGGCCCTAACCCTAACCCAACCCCTAACCCTAAACCCTAACCCTAAACCCAACCCCTAACCCCAACCCTAAACCCTAACCCCAACCCCTAACCCTAACCCAGGCCCTAACCCTAAACCCAACCCCTAACCCCTAACCCTAAACCCAACCCCTAACCCCAACCCCTAACCCAACCCTAACCCCAACCCAGGCCCTAACCCTAACCCCAACCCCAACCCCTAACCCTAAACCCAACCCCTAACCCCCAACCCTAACCCTAACCCAGGCCCTAACCCTAAACCCAACCCCTAACCCTAACCCCAACCCAGGCCCTAACCCTAAACCCAACCCCTAACCCCCAACCCTAACCCAGGCCCTAACCCTAAACCCAACCCCTAACCCCCAACCCTAACGGATGTAGGAATAAAAATTAATAAATATAAATAAATATAATACTAAAAATTTAAATAAGTATAAATACATATAAAGATGAAGATATAATAAGGAATCAGTGATTAAAGGGTTAAAAAGTATTTACAGGATTAAATTCAAATCGGGCTTAATTCATTTCATAGGGATAATAAGAACTCTAAGGTAAAAACACTAAACAATTCACATTGTAAGTTAAGTTAAAAAAGACGATAGAAAGTTACATTTAATAAATAGGGGAACACATAAAAGGGGAAACACGGAAGGAAGTTCATTTTTACATAGAGCATCGAACAGAACACATGTTACTTTGCATAGCTGTTCTTAGCCAGCCATAAATAGTTTTCAGTGTGCCTTGACCTGAAGAAGACCTTTTTATGGTCGAAACGTTGTCCTTTTTTTAGTTGGCACACCTTCCTTAGTTGATTATTAATTTTTCGTTTGTACGTTATATTTACAATTTCATTTTTTATATTAAACAGTATTTTGTCCTTTCCCTTTTTGGAAAGTGTTTTTTGTTAAAAACATAAATATTTAAAACAATTTTAAAACAGAATACTTACCTTAAAAGTTTTTTTGTTTTCTTGGGGTCTAAGCCATGGAGGACGGCTGGACCGTAGTGCGGTATGGTCGGAGGCGCCACCGCAACCAGGTTTCTTGGGACGGGTACAGGGGGCCCATGGTAGGGATGGACCGTGCACGTCCCTTCCCCTTTGGGAGAAGGGTTCAGTTCCCTCCTCCTAACCCTAACCCCAACCCCCAACCCCTTCCCCTAAACCCAACCCCTAACCCCGACCTATCCCCTAACCCTAACCTAACCCTTAATCCTAACCCCAACCTATCCCCTAACCCTCACCTAACCCCAACCCCAAACCCTTTCCCTATACCCAACCTCTCCCCTAATCCCAACACCCCACCCCTTCCTCTAACCCTAACTCCACCCCCCACCCCTCCCCCAACCCTAACTCTTAAACCTTTCCCATTCCCGACCCCTATCCCTCACCCATGACCCTCACCCTTAACCCCAGTTGGGGAAGGGGAGTGTGTGGACCGCGGCCGGGGATGGACCGTGTCCAGGCCAGTCCGGGACCACTTAGTGGCCCTGGACTGGTTTCTCCATTCCCCTAACCTAACCCCCAACCCCTTCCCCTTCCCCAAACCCAACCCTAACCCCAACCTATCCCCTTCCCTTACCTAACCCTAACCTAACCTAACCCCAACCCCCAACCCCTTCCCCTAAACCCAACCCCTAACCCCGACCTATCCCCTAACCCTAACCTAACCCTAACCCCAACCCCAAACCCTTTCCCTATACCCAACCTCTCCCCTAATCCCAACACCCCACCCCTTCCTCTAACCCTAACTCCACCCCCCACCCCTCCCCCAACCCTAACTCTTAAACCTTTCCCATTCCCGACCCCTATCCCTCACCCATGACCCTCACCCTTAACCCCAGTTGGGGAAGGGGAGTGTGTGGACCGCGGCCGGGGATGGACCGTGTCCAGGCCAGTCCGGGACCACTTAGTGGCCCTGGACTGGTTTCTCCATTCCCCTAACCCTAAAACATAGCTGAATTTATCGAAACAGCAAAATATTACAGTTAAAGGTAAAGTATAGCTGTTTTGTAAAAAAGAGCTGAAAATATGTAAAAGAAACTGAAGCAGGTAGCAGATAGATGCTAGCATAAACAGGCTAACTACACACAGGCGAGTGTCTGACGCCGATTTATAAACAGCCTCGATCGCGTGACCTGACACAGTCGTTCCCATGGAGAATTTTGGGGAGAGGCGGGAAAGCATCTGTTAAGATTATCACCCAGGTGAAAACAATTAATATTAACAGTGATTAACACTGATTACACTGATTGACTAAAACTGATTTAGAGCCCTTAGAAACAGACTTTTTCCAGCAAAACCACAAAACGCATCACCAAAAAAAGTGAACCACCTGAGAGCCAAGACTTTAATGTGACTGTAGTGTGAATTTTATGTTTAAGTACTGAAAATTGTGGTCACAGGAGCGAGAGATCCAAGTGGACCCTTCAGCTTGTCGGACAGAATCTCAGACCAAATTTAACGTTGTGGCTAATGGGAGAGCTGAGGGGGACTCCCATCACTCTGAGGCTCACAGAGAAAAAAAATATATTAGTCTCTGAGCTTAGACAAATAGCTTATTGGAATCAGGACAGGTTTTCCTACATTTCGTGAAGAAAGTATGTAGAAAGAGTGACAGTTTATTGAGAAAGAGTTTGGTTTAAAAAATCCGCCTCTCCACTCTAGCTGCGCCAACGTTCCGTCATTCACTCCCATTATAAAGTCCAAAATCAGCCAAAAACAACATGTCACATAAACTGTCATTATAGAAAAAACATAAAAGATATTACAAAACGACATGGAAGATTAATAGCTTAAATTCTACAAGTTGGAATGGTTTCTGTAGGTTAAGGTATCCTAAACTAGTTACAGCTGAAAGACAACGAACTTGAAGAGGATCTGAAGAGACTGTCCCATAGAAATCCATTATAAAAGGTTTTCGAAAAAAACTTAAATCATAAAAATTATAAATATTAGAAACAAGTTGAAGGGAAGCTTAAAAGAGCTTAAAAAGCTGAACATTTTGATAGAAAAACTTACATAATTATTATAATAATAACAGGCCTAAATGAAAAATTACTTTATTGGCAAAAATAACCATTAATGTGAAATGTTTAAATTGGGGAGGGTTTAAAGGGAACTGGAAAGAATATGGTTTTAAGGTGGAAATGGTTTTATGATGATCTTAATGACATACTGTTTATTTCTGTGGAGAAAGAGAGGAGAGAAAAATTTTTAATTATTATTCTGTTGTAATTATGTGGACTCCAGGATTAATTTATTATTGCATGATATTTACTTGATGAAATGTGACGTGATGCATAAAAATCCTGCATTTTGCTTGAATTTACACTTTAGCTGTAAGATATTTTAGCTGGGTTTTATTGCATGATTTTAGCACCTATTGAGGATCCATCACTTATATTTATTAATACTTCTTCAATTTTAGTTTATTTATATATATACACTGTATATTTTCCTTCTGAAATTACTAGGATAATTGGAGTCCGTCTAATTCTACCGATAACAGGAATTTAGAATTCTCATTTCTGACCAGCCTCTAAAACAGAATAATGGTTTTATTAAGTTATTTTGACATTTAATAAAGTCAATATTTAACTGTTCCCCACTGTTTTATAATTCTTTAACTTGGAAGTTTTTTTTTATGTGTCCTCGTGTCTATTTTGTGTCTTCTCTCTCCTGTAGTTGTGTTTCCTCCTCTCTGTCTCCCTCTCTCTGTACTTTTCTGCAGGTATCCTCGGCCTGGAGCTGTGCATCTCCAGAATCCAGTTCACCTGCCCAATGTTCTTGCTGCTTGTTGTTGTCTTATTGCCCGCTGTTCTTTTTTCTCTCCTCTTTCCACTCACCCCAACTGGTCGAGGCAGATGGCCGCCCACCCTGATCCTGGTTCTGCTGGAGGTTTCTTCCTCTAAAGGGAGTTTTTCCTCTCCACTGCTGCCTAAAGCTTGCTCAAATGGGATTGTTGGGTTTTCTGTGTCATTTTTTGTATAATTATACTCTGTAAGGTCTTAAACCTTAAACACTGTAAAGTGCCTTGAGATAACTTCTGTTGTGAATTGGCGCTATACAAATAAAACTGAATTGAATTGAATATTTTAACCTTAACACAGTTTTTTACCTAACCCAATCGTATGCTGGAATTCATTTGGAATTGTCTTCAACACCAGCTCCAGTTGGTGAAGTTTTGAGGCCTAAAACATGAATTGGATGTTTTTCCCCAAATAACCTAAAACGGATTCTACAAAGGATAAACCTGCAATATATAGCCAACAATGAATATGACCTATGATCTAAACCTAAAGGTGGATTCTGCTTAACTGGGCCTAAACCTAACCTTCTTTATACAGCTGTCTCAGGGTCTGATCAACTATACTAAACCTGACCAATATTAACTACCAGGAGCTTGTAGGGGGTAACAGGTATGTGCCAAGGAACAAGAATGACATGCTCATGTTGCCCATGCTTTGCCGTTGACTCTCTTCAGCAAAACTGCACTTGGTGTATGCCGGGGCAGGGAGAGCCAAGTGAGACCAATCCATTCACCCAACTTCTTATCCTTACCCCTAAAATTGACCAATGAGCTGTAGTCCATAAAGAAGCTTAAATTAGCTGACACACAAGGGATTAATAGATTGAGTATTAAATTCCCCGAGGGACTCGATGAACAATAGGTTTGTGGACTGAAATAGGGTAGAGGACTGTGTACAATCCTATTTTGGACCACTTTATGGTCCTTCACAGGGATGTTTTTAATTCCGTTAACCCTAACACTAGTAACTAAGTACATTTAAGTATTGCAGTTAAGTACAATTTTGAGGTACTGGTACTTGACTAGACCATTACCATTTTATTTCCACTCCACTACAGTTCAGAGGGACATTATACTTTTTCTTATTTCCTTTTTCTCCTCCACATGTACCTAACCGCTTTAGCTACTTCACAGATGCACATTGTACAGAATCTAATAATAATATAATAATTATGAAATAGTAAATGCTGAAGCAGCTCTCTGTACGTACAGGCTTAAATTACATGGTCTTTATGTAACACAGATCTTCATCTCTATTATTTGATCTTTCCTACAAATGTATCATTTGTTATTCATGTTTGTTGAATAGATCTGGAATGAACATAAATATTTACATTTGTTTAAAGTTTTTTTTTAATGAATTCATTAGTTTCTTCACAGTGAGACTGTGTAAAACAGAAGCAGACAAGGAAACAGGGGAAGAAAGAGAGAAGGTATTAACCACCCGCCTTCCATGACATTTGACATTATTTTACAAGGAAAAACAAAAATACAGTTTAAACATTAAACTTCAATGTTTTATTCTCTAACCTTAAGATTTTGTTCACACGGAGCATATCAATTAATAGCAAAATAGCAAAACTCTGCCAACCCCTTTAGAATCTGTCATCACTTCTTAACACCAAGACGACATTATCACGTCTCCGAGCTGATGCACACAGAATGATCTGATTGGTGTTTTTAGGATCCTTTAGTGCTTCTGATCTTCGCCTCCATCATCTTCCACTGATCAGGACTCACCTGGAACACAATCACATCTAAACATGGTCACATTAAATAATATTTTATTTTCATTATCTGTGGTTCTGACACATACAAAATATTAGTAAAGGGTAGGGCTTGATGTGAGTAAATATTCTACCTGAAGCTCAATAAATGTTTTCTAAAGTCTAATGTGTTTATGGTGGAATAATGTGGGTTATTCTAATCAGCCATTACCAGTAATCAGTACACTCATTATCACTAAGAATGATGTGTTTGTATTTCACTATCATCTCTTCTCATTCATTTATTTCACTTCTATTAAAATGACAAAATTATGTTTAGTTTTGTTTACAAGTACATTACCTAAAGTATTGCACCTAACAACAGTTTTAAAAAGAAAATGCATGTTGCCCTTTCATCCTTAAAAACACTCGACAGATGCATCGGGGGGGCGGCAAGTAGGAAAAAAAATAGCATGAAGGATACATTTGTGGGATCCCACTAAATCTTCCCAGATGGAACAAACTACTTTTACTACTTGAAGTCCCTGAACACTTCGCTCTAAAAACTGTTGCACAGCTGTGAGTTTTAAGGTAAAACCCACACAGAAAGAAAAATTACCATTGATGTTCACAGACAACTTAAGTTGGCCGTTAACATCTGTCAGACATCAAGTAAACAAACATTCAAAAGCAAATGTGTTAATTAGGCCCTTTTGCCAGTTTGTGTCAAACTAACAACCAGAGCACAGTACAGACTCTCAAGATAACAATTTATTACATAACTATTTTACACATGTATCCACCAGTGAGGCAGAAAGTCTGAGATAATAAGTGTCAATATCAGTGTTATTATCTTACACGTCCCGTGTTTATTTGGGGTTCAGAGGACTTCAGTGACACACTCACATCTTGCAGATGGTTAAACTCTCCTGCCATGAACACGTACTCTCCCCCATCAAACCGAATCACCTGAAAACAACCAAACAGGTAGCAATCACCACCAAAACCCTAAATTCTGATCATTCTTGGCTCTGGTCTATGAATGTCGCTGTAAACTTCAGTGACTCACTGAATCAGTCTAAACTCTGATTCAGGAACAGTGTAGACTCACAGCTCCAGACATCCAGGTGGCAAAGTCACTGCTCAAGTACGCTGCCAGGTTTGCGATCTCTGCTGGTTTTCCAAGTCGACCCACTGGCATCCGATTAATCATCAGTTTCTCAAACTCTCCTGTTGGGTCTAGGCGGCTGAATGCCCCCTGAACTCACAAAGTAAATGACAACAACAACCAAATACACATACACTACCGCTCAAAAGAATCACTTACAAATGTATTTGTTTTCCAAAGAAGAGCAAATTCATGCAATTCAGACTAATCCGGCCTCTATGCAAAAATGTATATCTTTTTTTAAAAGTCATCTATTATTAGGAATGTTGCACAGCTAACAACAATTCAAGTTAATCATTTGTTAAGGCTAATTGATTATGAGAAAACCCTTTTGTAATGGTGTTGCACAGCTGAGAACACTTGTACTAATGGAGCAAACAAGGGAGCATGGCATTCAATAGGTTACTTCAGTACCTGAACATCAGCTGTGGTTTGTTTACAGGTTCCAATAGGTACCAACAGCCAGGAAGACAGAACTATCATTAGAGACCTGTCAGTGTATTGTTGTCTTGAGAGAGGAAGGCTACTCGATGCTAGAAACTGTGAGGAAACTAAGAATGTGTAATCATGCCGTTAACTACTACTTTCAGAAAGCAGCACAAACTGGCTCTAACAGGGATAGAAAAAGGAGTGGGAGGCCCCAATGCACAACTGTGCGAGAAGACAAATATCTGAGAGTGTGGAGTTTAGGACAATGCCTCACAAGTCCTCAACTGACAGATGCACTAAATCGATAGATAGACAAACCCAAGTGTCAGCATGAACAGTGAAGACCATTTGTGACTTCAGGATGCTGGAAAAAGATGTATCTCAGACTGGCCAATAAAAAGAAAAGACTGACATGGGCAAAAGAGCACAGACATTTGATGCTGGAAGACTGGAAGAAGGTGTCAGATGAGTCCAAGTTTGAGGTCTTTGGCTCAAACACAAGAACATTTGTGAGATGCAGGACAAATGAAAAGATGCTAGAACAGTGGTTAATACCTTCAGTCAAACATGATGGAGGCAGTGTGATGGTCTGGGTGCTTTGGAGGTGGTGAAATAGGAGATTTGTACAGCTAGAATGTCTAAGGATGTCTGCCACTGTAATTGTGTTTCCATCAAAATCATTATTTCTACCTCTGACAATGTTAGCATGTCCTGTTCTTTTGCTATATTTCCTATTCTGACTAATTTTTATGTGTGTTTCCTTGGAAAAGAAAAAAAATGTCTAAGTGATCCCAAACTTTTGAGCTCTAGTGTAGACCAAAGCAATCAGCTGTGTTTAGGTGAATGGTACCTTGGTTTTGATTGGACCAGGCTGGATGATGTTAAACCTATGACCATAGCGCCCCCACTCTCCAGCCAGAGACCTGACCCACCAAAACAACACTGTTACCACAGCAACCACTCAACGAGTCCTGGACATTGAGAATTTAACCCTTTTAGCAACACATCTTTTGTAAAGGTCAAACTGACTTGTACAGGGCCTCAACCCCAGCCTTCGCAGATGCACTCGGGACCACAAAACCAGAACCAGACTCAGCATAGATGGTAGTGATGGCCAAGAAGGAAGCACCTGGACAAGAGATAAAACATGAAACATTAAACCAACACCACAAAACTAGAACCTGATCAGTTTGATCACCGTCTGAAATATGAACTAGGGTGAGAATGCCTCTGACCTTTCTGGTTCTGGATCAGTCTCTTGCCCAGCTCCAGAGTAACGAAAGCAGTACCATTCAGGACTATGTCAGTGATGCTCTTCCAGGCATTTGGCGACAGATGCGCTGATGGACACACAAAGTTTCCTGCTGCATTGTTGATGATCACCTGCACCAATCAGATAACACAGGTACTGTGATATCACACAGATATAATAGGGAATTAAACAACTTGGTGTACATAATTTTGTTAGAGAATGTGAAGTCACAGACTCTCTTCTCCTTTCATCTAGAACCTTTGATTCTCACTGATGGATTATAAACCATGTGGAGTCACTGACTTGTTAGATGGTCTACTGTTTTTCCACCTGCTTAGTGATAAAAGACCTGGATTGTAAGTTTGTGATAGATTCTGTCTGAGACCACCTCCTGTGTTTAACGAGGGTTATTTAATCCTTCATTAAACTTCTTCCTTCACACCTTGTTTGAACCAGTTGTTTCTTCTGTCCTGAATATAAACATTACTGTCTTCAAAAGTCGTTGATCTGGTCTTTCAGATACAGTTGGTCTGCTGAGTCCTGTGCTGAGGAGCTGGATCTCCTGGGTTGTGCTGCGAGTTTGTGAAGCTGTTGTTTCTCCTATGTACAAATCTGTACATTCTTAAATGCATTGAACTGCAGATAATAGATTGCTCCGTTTGTGTCTGGGTGTTTAGTCCTTGGGGTGGCCCAGTTTCTGTGTTGAGTGTTGCTTGGTTTGAGATGTAGAGATGCTGTGTTTCTTGAAGATCCTCCTGAGCTTTTCAGACACTCTCTCATCATAAGGAAGGAATTGTCTTCTTCCCAGTTTGTTGTGGCAGTGACCCTATTAGGTCTTTTCCTGACAAAAGCCCAGTTAGGATAGCCACAAGTGCCTCTTTAATGTGTTTGTTTTTTCCCCTTTCCCTCTGTCCTAGTAGGAATGCTCTCTGCCCAGTGGTTTAGGGTTCTGATCACTCCAAGTTTCTGTTTCAGAGGATGAAGAAAGTCAAAGAGTAAATACTGATCTGTATGTGTGGATTTCCTGTAAACTTCAATGTTGAGGCTTCTGTTTTCCTTAATATGCACTGCATAATCCAAGAAGTCAAAGTCAAATTTCTCAATTGTACCACATGCAGAGTACATACAGAGAATTGAAATTGCATTTGCAGACATTTCATGGTTTTCTGCATTCATTTGTCACAACATGTGATATGATCTTCAAAGGACCTATCAGAGGATCTACAATCAAGAATTGTTGATTTACATAAAGCTGGAAAGGGCTACAAAGTGATGTCAAAGACAAATTCACCAGTCTACTGTTAAACAATCCACAAATGGAGACACTTTAGCACAGGAGCAAGAGCACAACAAACATTCATTAATGAAGTAAAGAAATAACCCTGAGTGACAGCAAAAGATTTAAAGGCATCATTGGAACTGGCTAACATCTGTGACCGTGACTCTACAGTAGGTAAAACATTGAACAAATAGGGTGTCTATGGCAGGACACCACGAAGGAAGCCATTGCTTATTAAAAAGAACATTGCTGCATGCTTGAAGTTTGTCAAGAGCACATTGACACTCCACGGCAGTATTGGCAAAATATAACGACAGCAAGAGCTTGTTGTTTGTTTCCTCTAAGTTCTGTAACTCTGGTCCAAATTCTAAATTAATTTTTCTAACTTTTGTATGACTTATCAAAGGTTGGAGGAACTTGTTGTTGCCAACAATCCTTTGCTATCAATGTTATTCCACAAAAGACACTATTATGCTATAGACAAAATAGGTAAAAATCATATACACTGCTCAAAAAAATAAAGGGAACACTTAAACAACACAATGTAACTCCAAGTCAATCACACTTCTGAGTAATCAAACTGCCCACTTAGGAAGCAACACTGATTGACAATCAATTTCACATGCTATTATGCAAATGGAATAGAAATTATAGGCAATTAGCAAGACACCCTCAATAAGACCAGGTCCACTTCTCAGTTCCTATGCTTTCTGGCTGCTGTTTTGGTCACTTTTGAATGCTAGTGGTGCTTTCACTCTAGTGGTAGCATGAGACGGAGTCTGCAACCCACACAAGTGGCTCAGGTAGTGCAGCTCATCCAGGATGGCACATCAATGCGAGGTGTGGCAAGAAGGTTTGCTGTGTCTATCAGAGTAGTGTCCAGAGCATGGAGGCGCTACAAGGAGACAGGCCAGTACATCAGGAGACGTGGAGGAGGCCGTAGGAGAGCAACAACCCATCAGCAGGACCGCTACCTCCGCCTTTGTGCAAGGAGGAACAGGAGGAGCACTGCCAGAGCCCTGCAAAATGACCTTCAGCCGGCCACAAATGTGCATGTTACTGCTCAAACGGTCAGAAACAGACTCCATGAGGGTGATATGAGGGCCAGACGTCCACAGGTGGACGCCATGGAGAACATTCTGCTGCCTGTAACATCTTCCAGCATGACCACTGTGGCAGTGGGTCAGTAATAGTGTGGGGTGGCCTTTCTTTGGAGGGCCGCACAGCCCTCTATGGGCTCACTAGAGGTAGCCTGACTGCCATTAGGAACCGAGATGAGATCCTCAGACCCCTTGTGAGATCATATGCTGGTGCGGTTGGCCTTGAGTTCCTCGTAAGGCAAGACGATGCTAGACCTCATGTGGCTGGAGTGTGTCGGCAGTTCCTGCAAGACGAAGGCATTGGTGCTATGAACTGGCCCGCCCGTTCCCCAGACCTGAATCCAATTGAGCACATCTGGGACATCATGTCTCGCTATATCCACCAACGCCACGTTGCACCACAGACTGTCCAGGAGTTGGCGGATGCTTCCGTCCAAGTCTGGGAGGAGATGCCTCAGGAGACCATCTGTCACCTCATCAGGAGCATGCCCAGGCGCTGTAGGGAGGTCATACAGGCACGTGGAGGCCACTCACACTACTGAGGCTCATTTTAACTTGTTTTAAGGACATTACATCAAAGTTGGATCAGCCTGTAGTGTGTTTTTCCACTTCAATTTTGAGTGTGATTCCAAATCCAGACCTTCATGGCTTAATAAATTTGATTTACGTTGATAATTTTTGTGTGATTTTGCTGTTAGCACATTCAACTATGAAAACAACACTATTTAAGTAAGTAAGTATTTAATAAGAATATTTCATTCAGTCAGATCTAGGTTGTGCTATTTTAGTGTTCCCTTCATTTTTTGAGCAGTGTATATTATTCACATATACAAAAAAATGTGGGCTTATTTATAAAGTGGTGTGCAGAAAGCGAAATCTGCATAAAAACTGACTGGTGCAGCTGCTGAGTTCAGAATCTGTGTGTGTGTGTGTGTGTGTGATTGATCCCCTTGGGGAAATTGTGGGTGGACAGCTGCTAGACAGTATGTCAGCGCTACACTTCGGTGTCTTGTCCAAGGACACCTCAGCAAGTAGCCAGGAGGAACCGGGAATCAAACCACTCACCCTGGGGTTCGTAGGCAACTGTGTTACCCCCTGAGCTAGTGAGTCGTTCGTGTGTGTGTGCGTGCGTGCACGCGCACTTGTATGGCTATCATTGTGAGGAGCAGCATGAATTTTTTAACATTAGGCTGAGGACATTTTTAAAAAGTGACGACATTGTAGCCAATCCTCACAATGAGAAGGGTATATAAACAGCAACCACGAGATTAAGAGTATGTTTTAAAATTGGGTGAATTAATTGGTCTCACTTGGCTCTCCCCACCACGGCGCATGCCAGGTGCAATTTGGTGTTAATTAAATTAAATTAAATTAAAAATAGAAAGAGTAGATTAGCATACCTCACACTGACTGCCTTTCTGGCTACGCAACCCAACTGACTAAGCCGTGACGTGACAACTGACAGGAGGGTGACGACCTCTTTGGGACTGGAATAATGGTGGTGGCTTTGATGCACATGGGGCCCACAGCTTGACTCAGTAACATGCTCTTTGGGTCAGCATTGTTGGAATCCTCTGTCGAGAAAAAAAACTTTTGGGGAGGCTGTCTGCTGCTCACAGATGGGCTGATATAGTTCATTTAGTGCCTTGCTTCTGTTGTTGTTTGAGCTAGGGGTGGTATAGACAGCAACGAGCAGTATGGCTGAATATTCCCTTGGTAAATAGAACAGCTGGCACTTGACAATCAGAAATCCACCAGGGCTTAGCATTGTTTGCAGACCACAACAGGCACCAGGCATCATTGACGTACGCACAGAGCCGGCTGCCGCAGTTCCTACCTCCCTCTACGAGAGCTCTGTCCACTCTGTAGCATGTTAGCCAGTGAAGTTGAATGGTGCAGTCCTGGATGTTGTTGAGTCATACTTCTGTGAACTCAAAAACACAGGAATCTTCCACAGTCCTCAGAGGTAAATGCATTTGTTTATTGCCCCAAGAGCCTTTGTTAGCCAGTATGATGGAGGGGATTGTCAGTTTATGTGGGCTAGCCGCTAGCCTAGCCTGGATACCTCCACGCTTATTCCTCTTCTGCTGTCTCTCACACTGCTTGTGGCACCTCCACTACGGGCAAAATGCAGGAGTGGGAGTCGGTGATTGGTAAGCCTCTGGAGCAGACCGCCGTTCCCTAGTTCTCTGGTGAGCGCATAGTTTAATTCTATAAATGTGGTTCTTTCAATGTTGAGCAGAAACTCACAACTGTATGTGATCTTTGGGAGAGATAAACACAATGAACGTACTAAAACACATACTGAAAGCTTCATAAGACAAGGAAAACACCATACTGTTGGGAGAAAGAGAAACCGCAGCGTGTGTACATGCCGCCTTCTTCATTTAAAAAGAAGGCCAAGCACATCTCTGTGATATCCTCACAATTGGATTTAATGGTGCTGTCCATAGCATCATTATCAGAAATAAATTACTGTGTAATATAAATAAAGCAAATCTCCTCTACAGCTATAGATGCGTTATGTTTGATAAAATGCATGTGTTATTACATCAGGAAGTCCAGTCAGAGTCTCCATCTGGTCAACACAGCAAGAAACCGCCTCAGGGTCTCTGATATCACACTGAACAGCATGGACCTGAGGACAAAGAGACAGAGAAGTGAGTCAGACTAGGTCACACCAGAACAAACAAGTTCAGGTCAGTTCTGGTTCTGGTTTATCACCTTGTTTCCAGTCTGGCTGCTGATTTCTTTAGCTGCCTGCTGCAGAACATCCAACTTTCTGCTCAAATACAAACAGCAAGTCAGCGTTTATTTGTCACATGCAGTTTGTGGATTGGGAACAAAGTCTGTCTCAGCTATTTTTGTGTCTTCTCATCTAATTCTCAGTGGATCATACATGAATTTAGGTTCTGTGTGTAAGAGGACCGAAAGAACTGAATGTAAAAAGCTTGTTATTAAGCTGGCTTAAGGCCTGCTTGTCTGGTTGTACCTTCAAGGTCTCTAGGCAGGGGCAGGTTTCTAACTCTCACTGCATCTCCACTGGCGTGCCACAGGGATCAGTTTTTGGGCCTTCAACTCTTTTCCATCTATACTACATCCCTATGTTCTATTATTCAGTCATATGTTTTGTCCTATCATTGCTATGCTGATTGATTAGACAAAAAGGACATGTTACACCACTCTTCAGATCTCTGCACATGCTTCCTGCACCTGCTGCGTCAGCAAGCCCTGACTCTTACCTACACCTTATCTCTAAATATCCCAGAATAACCTTTTCAGCTCAGTAGTTTCACAATGGTGGACGCTCGGCTGTCTGTCAATTTTCAAAAACTTACTAAAAACAGAACTCTTCTGAATCTCTCGCTACACAGAAAAGAAAAACAAATTATGCACTTTTGCCCCATGTAACTTAAGCAGCTTTTCCAAGAGTACTTTACTTTATAGTTCTTCTCCTTGGCTCAGATATTTTGCTTGCTTTGTATCTCACTTGTAAGTCGCTTTGGATAAAAGCATCTGACAAATAACTAAATGTAAATGTAATGACTGAGCAAAATGTCGAATTTTTGGACCATCAACTCAGGGATTGAAGAACCCCAGTTACCGTGATCGAGGTAGTGGATCTGTCATGTGACTTCTTACCTGCTGGCAATGACACACTGGGCCCCCAGCTGTGACAAGGTGTTGGTCATGGCTCGGCCCAGACCCGTCCCCCCTCCAGTGATGAAGGCCACTTTGTTGTTGAAAGCTCCAATCGGCAGCATGACGCCTTCAGTTGGAAGGAAGAACCTTGACTGAGAAGGAGGAGAACTGGACTGAACCGAGGAGCTGTGGAACCATGACTAAAACACAGAAGAGATTAATCAGAACCCTCAGGAACATGGACCTGAGCAGCCAATCAAAGGAACTGTTGGGTTTAAACAAATTAAGGTAAAATCATAATGACTTCCTAAAAGTTAAATAATTACTAAAGATCAAATCAAAGTTAAACAAGGAAAGCATCAGAAAACATAAAAATACATCAAACAAACAACTACTACAGTGAAACTACAGTAATGGACCAAATTAACTATTATCTAATTAGTTAAAGTTAATGATAACTACCTCACTTGTGACAGAATGAGTGTGAGTGTTAATATTGCTTTTTGTTTTTGGTGAATTTGTCAGAAGTATATGAAGTAAATGTTTGATTGAGCTCATTCTTCACTCTTTAAACTGGATCCTTCTCCACTGATCATCATATGTTAAATTATTTATCCTTTGTTAGTCTAATCTAATTTTCAGTTGCTAGATTCACTTCCACAACAGTTAAAAAACTATATGATTATTTAGCTGTTTCCTAAATTTTATTCTGTTAGAGTAATGACTGGTAACCTCTCTGCTCATATTTTCTGATTAATTGATCAATTGAATTCTTCCTTATAGAATACAATACATGAAAAGATTCAAAGAAGAGAGGTGGGCTCTGGTCATCTCTCGGCTCGACTACTGCAGTGTCTTACTGATGGGGTTACCAGCTACACCAACCAACCTCCACATGATCCAAAATGCAGCATCACGTCCCATTTTTGATCAAACAAAAAGGACACATCATTCTCCAGATCTCTGCACTGGCTTCATGTAGCTCCTGCATCAGGTTCAAAGTCCTGACTCTTACCTACAAAGTGGCCAACTCAACAGCACTGGCCTACCTGAACTCCCTCATTCTGGTCTACAATCCCTCTCTTGTGGCCCCCTCACATCACCTCAAAAGATCCCAGGCAAAACTTATTAGCTCTATGTCGGTGAAGATTCTCAGTCGTCCATGTGAAGTTATCTGGAGTCATGGCAACTAGACTTCCATCTTGTTAGGCTGAACCGTTTCACTTTTCATCAAGAAGCTTCTTCAGTCTAAAGATAGTTGGTTACTCATATTACACTGATACTCATATTACACCTGATACTCATATTACACCTGGACAATAATCATAAACCAACTTACACAATGTACATTTTCAATACTGCCATCTAGTAATATCCATATACTGTACATACTCACACTGCTACATATACTGTACTTACATGTATATATTTTATTTATTACTGAACTGTTTATACTGTCAGGTTTCATAGCCTATTTATCTCGGACTGTGCCAGTTTAGTCTTTCGTCTCCTTTGGTCAGACTGTCTTTCTGACACTCTAGTATTTAAGCTGTTGTAAAAATGCAATTTCCCCATTGTGGGACTAATAAAGGTTTTTCTTATCTTATCTTCTTATCTTAGAGACCACAAATTATCCTGATCAAAGATCTCCTTCACTTCATACATCAAAGAAATCTCTAGAACTGCCTTTTTTCACCTAAGAAACATTGCTAAAATTAGGAGCATCCTGTCCCAAAGTGATGCTGAAAAACTAGTCCATGCATTTGTTACTTCCAGACTGGACTATTGTAATCCATTATTAATAGTTTGTCCCAATAACTCATTAAAGAGCCTCCAGTTAATCCAAAATGCTGCAGCCAGAGTTCTGACTGGAATTAGCAAGAGATCATATTTCTCCAACGTTAGCTTCTCTCCATTGGCTCCCTGTTAAATCCAGAATTGAATTTAAAATTCTTCTCCTCACTTATAAATCCCTTAATAATCAGGCTCCATCTTATCTTAAAGACCTCATAGTTCCATATCTTTCAAGCAGAACTCTCCGTTCTCAGACCGCAGGTTTACTTGTGGTTCCTAGAGTTTCCAAATGTAGAATGGGAGGCAGAGCCTTTAACTACCAAGCCCCTCTCCTGTGGAACCAGCTCCCAGTTCAGGTTCGGGAGGCAGACACCCTCTCTACATTTAAGACTAGACTTAAAACTTTCCTTTTTTATAAAGCTTATAGTTAGAGATGGATCAGGTGACTCTGAACCATCTCTTAGTTATGCTGATATAGCTTAGTCTGCTGGGGGACCTCTACTGATAAACTGAGCTCCTCTCCTCTCTCCTTTCTCCTGTATCAATGCAAATGCCACCATTTCATGTCATTAACTTTGTGTCTTCTCTCTCCTGTAGTTGTGTTTCCTCCTCTCTGTCTCCCTCTCTCTGTACTTTTCTCCAGGTATCCTCGGCCTGTAGCTGTACATCTCCAGAATCCAGTTCATCTGCCCAATGTTCTTGATGCTTGTTGTTGTCTTTATTGCCTGCTGTTCTTTTCTCTCTTCTCTTTTCACTCACCCCAACTGGTCGAGGTAGATGGCCGCCCACTATGAGCCTGGTTCTGCTGGAGGTTTCTTCCTCTAAAGGGAGTTTTTCCTCTCCACTGTTGCCTAAAGCTTGCTCAAATGGGATTGTTGGGTTTTCACTATAATCTTTTGTATAAATATTTTCTGTAAGGTCTTAAACCTTACACTGTAAAGTGCCTTGAGATAACTTCTGTTGTAAATTGGCGCTATACAAATAAAATTGAATTGAATTGAAATTGATGCCCCAGGTTTGGTTCTACTCCACCCATGGCCTGAATAGGCTTGTTAGGTGAAACAATGGAAGGGGAAGATCTTATAGTCACACCTCTGCCAAACCCTATTATCTCCTAAAGTGGGTCGTTAGGTGTGTCCAACTTGGTGCAGGTGTGAACTGGCTCTCAAACCACTTGTAATTTGCAATAAGTGAACAACATTATCCTCAAATGTCCTTTGTCTTTTAGATTGAGGTACACAGCTGATTCAGGTCCTGAGGTAGTACTACTCCTGAGTTTTGCCATCTTCCTGTGTAGTCGCTGTTTGGTTTCTTTAATGTACTGCTCAAAGCACTCTTCACTGCACTGGACTGCACGCATACACTATACTGCTCATCTTGTGTTTTGTAGTCTGGCCTTTGGGGTGGACAACTCTGCCTGAGTGTTAGCAGGCTTGAAATAGACAAGTATGCTGTGTTTTGTAAAAATCCTTTCCAGCTTCTCTGAAACCCCAGCCATGTAAGGCATGAGCAGGTTTTTGTGTTGAACCTGGGACTTCGGCTGTTCCGTTGTTCTTTTTCTGGAACAGGACGCTGCCTTGTTGAAGGCCTACTTGCGGTATCTACAGGTCTTGAGAGCTGTCTTCAGATGCCTGTCGTCCTTCTTATGGTATTCTGTGGAGGTGGGAATGTTTGGCACTCTGTGGTTCCATGTAATTGAAGCAGCTCTTTCAAGAGCACTTTATAGTTTGTGTATCTAAGTCCTTGACTTATAGTACTGATATTCTATTTCGTATAGGCTTCGCCCTCTAAGAGCTGTCGCTATTTGGTTTATCCCCGCGCGCATGCGCAGTCGTGAAGAATTCTTTCGCGCCCTGTGGCAGCACAGGGCTACCTCACTCAGGTCCGCCCACAGAGTATAAAAGCCCTGCGTGACCTGAGGACTGCTCCCCTTTTTACTTCAGCGTGCTATGCAGTCACCTTGTGAAGATAAGAAGATGTGCTGTATTCTACGTTCCACCGGCGGGGTCCGGCTGTGCCCAGGATGCAAAACTGCCTTCATCCTAGACGACGACCTCCATGCTCGCTGCGAAATCTGCCTCAGCCCTGAACATGCCGAGCTAGCCCCCACTCCTCGGCCCACGTGCCCCTATTGTGCACGTCTGCCCCTGGAGGAGAAGCAGCGACGAGTGGACACCTTCGCGGTGCTCCGGGAGGACGACGGAGGCGACAGCTGGGCTAAGCCAGTTAGCTTCCACATGGGAGAAGCTATCGACTGCCTGAACCCCCCCAGTCTAGAGGGCGAGCTCCATGTAGGACAACAGTCCCCTGACTTGGCTTCCTCCATTGTTGGCTCCCCTCCTGGTTCCCCCCTCTTCCTCGTGGAAGACATTGGTGACGACAGGACTCTTCAACCAGCACGGCGACATGCCTTCTCCTCTCTCCCGCCTGCTGGCCACCTGACTGCTTGCGGTGCTCTTCTCCGGGACCTCCCTGAGATTATAAAGAGAGCGGTTGACAGGAAGGGTATTCCTCTGCCTCCAGAGCCGCCTGCACCTGCTCCCAGCAACATGGTCGGCGACTTTTATCGCAGTGAGCAGGAGGTTAAACGCCTTCAGCTATGGCCGACTTTTCCCGCCCTCCGCCCTTTCCTATCGGAGGCCGGTCAGAATCCTGGGAAGCTGAAGGCTCTGGTGGCTCGTTATGACCCCTTCACCAGAGTTCACAGGGAGACGGAACGTGGCTTTCCTGCCGTTCCACCGCTAGAGCCTAGTCTAGCCTCCATCCTGCTCCCTAAGGCGACCTTCTTCGTCAGACATTGGCCTACTCCGCCATCTTCCCGTGACCAGGTCACCGCCCGACTCACCGACCGCACACACCAGTGTGCCGCTCAGACGGCAGCCGCCATCAATAATATCGCCCTGCTCAGCTCCTGTTTCCTCCATCGCCGCGCAGCCTGGAGTGCTGCCAGCCGAGTCAGCAGATGAAATCAGCAAGGCTATGGCAGCCATCCTCACTTTGTTGTCAGCCGCAGCGGTGGTGCAGTCCCGCATCATGGCCTGGATGACCATGTTACAGCGTGGCTTCACATGTCTCAGCTCCCGGAACAGATCAGGAAGGGCCTTTTGGATGGACCCACCAGCCCCAATGGGCTGTTTGGTCCACTCCTTCAGGAAGCTATTTCTCACATGCAAAAGGCGTCAGAGGAGGCAGACAGAGTGAAGAGACTCACATCATGGAGCCGTGCATCAACGCGGCCTCCGCGCCCCCAGGACTCCTGGCGTGATCGCAGAGACTCCCGCAGCAGACCGAGACGCCCTTCAGCCACAGCTGTCGCAGGCGTCCCTATCCACTCCGCTCCCACCGCCTCCTCCTCCTTCTCATCCTCAGCATGTCCCGGCAGCGCCCAGGCGGCCTGTCCCTCGCCAGTCGGCCTGGTCAAAACCGCCTGCCGAGCCTCCTTGCAAGCAGAGATGGCAATGACGGGATGCGGGAAGCGTGTGCCACTCTGCTGAATCTGCCGCACAGAGCAGTTTCCTGACATTCAGTCCGCTTCTGTCTCCACTAAGTTTTTTGCGGCCGGTTATGTTGACGCACACGTTTCCCACTCACAGGTACACTTCAACGCACTCACACACTCTGTGCCAGCGATGCGTTCCGCCCCTTCACTCACCGGTGTCTGCTCGGATGAGACGTCTCTCTCTCCTGACATCTTGACGTCTCGTCCACACAAATTTCCTATATATGGCCCCCCCACCGCTGACACTCTTGTACGTGTTAGCGGGGGTTTTTCTCTCTGGCGTGATTCAGACAACGACTCGTTTTCTCTGGATTCACAGCCCTTTCGCTTCCGCCCTCCCATGGGCTGCGACGAGCGGTCATTCAGCGGCGGAGAGGGCTCTCCTCTGGTTATCAGCCATGTTCACGGAGGCTCCGCAAAAGTGTGCTCGCCCGCTTTCAGAGTGTTACTTGGTGTGGCGAAGTCTGCTTCCTCTAAACAGGTGGATGAACAGTGTAATTAAACAAGGTTACACTCTCCAGTTCTCCTCTCCTCCTCCTCCATTCAACGAAGTGATGGAGACTGTGATGCCGTCTCAGGCGGAGACAGCCGCTCTGCAGACGGAATTGACAGAACTACAGGAGAAGGGAGTAATTTCCGAGAAAAAAGACGGGCGGCATGAGACTCATACTCGACCTGTCCCTGTTCAACAAGCACATTATAAAGTGACCGTTTCACATGCTCACCATAAGACATGCGATGGAATGTGTTCGTCCCGGCGATTGGTTCACGTCAAATCGACCTAAAAGAGGCATTTTTTCCATGTGCATATCATTCCAAAACACAGGAAATTCCTGCGTTTCTCTTTCCACGGGGTTCAGTTTCAGTACAACTGTTTGCCTTTCAGTTATTCACTGGCTCCACCCACGTTCTTCAAGTAGTGGAAACAGCCTTGGAACCATTACGCAGGAGGCGAATCAGAGTCTTGTTTTATTTAGACGACCTGCTTCTGATGGCTTCTTCCAGAGAAACTGCAGCGCTTCACACAGCGCAGCTCGTGGAACACCTGTCTCTGCTGGGTTTTGCCATAAATTGGACAAAGAGCTCCCCACTGCCCTCCCAGTTTCTTGTTTATCTTGGAGTGTGTTTGGATTCATGCAACATGACAGCGACACGCTCTCCTGCGAGACGGAAGACGCTCGTTTCTCTCCTCACGCGCATCTCGCCTCACTCTGTAGTGACAGCTCTGTCAGTGATGTGTTTACTGGGCATAATGTGAGCCTGTCATGTGGTGATTCCCCTCGGTGTTCTTCATATGCGTAAGATTCAGTCTCCGCTTGGATCCGATCCGTCACAGGAGACGCATGGTGTCTGTCCCGCCCTCCATTCAGTCGGATCTGAATTATTGGAAAACCCCTCGTGTGTTGTCAGAGGGAGTTCTCCTGGGCAGAGCTGCATCACACATCTCGGTGTACACAGACGCATCTGTGTTCGGCTGGGGCGGCATGTGTCTGTCCCAGGTTGTGGGAGGAAGATGGAGAGGACCGCCATCTCTCCACATAAATTGTCTGGAGCTCTCCACAGTGCTCAAAGTGCTGAAACATTTTGCTCCTCTGCTGAGGAACAATCACGTGATGGTGAGAACAGACAACAAAACAGCTGCCGCTTACATCAATCGACAGGGCGGTGTTCGCTCAGCCCGCCTGCTGGAAATAGCCAGAGATCTGCTGTTGTGGTCCCACACCAAGCTAGGCGGACGGCCGCCCAGTGACTGGAAAATCAATCCCACGATCTCGCTGGAATTGTGGAACAGGTTCGGCACGGCAGAGGTGGATATGTTCGCGTCTCGCGAGAATGCACAATGCGCGCTGTGGTTCGCTATGGACACACGCGACAATCCTCCACTCGGGGTGGATGCTTTTGCTCATCATCCATGGCCCAGAGTCCTTCTCTATGCCTTCTCTCCCATTCCTCTGATTCCACGTCTCTTGATACGTGTACAGGGGGAGCGTCTGTCGGTCATTCTGGTGGCTCCGGAGCGCACAAGTGCTTCTTGGTTTCCCACAAGGATTCAGCTGTTGTCGAGCGATCCCTGGCGGTCTGCGGTGGCGCAGCGACGTACTCTCACAGGTGGACTATACGATCCCCCACTACCCAGTGATAGGTCAGCGCCTGTGGGCATGGCCCCTGAACAAGAACATTTAGAGAGCCTGGGTCTGCCGTCTGCAGTGATTCGCACCATTCAGAATGCAAGAGCTCAATCCACCACAACGTCATACGGAGCAAAATGGTCGGCTTTTCAGCGATGGTGTGTGGAGAAGGACATGGATCCCACTTCCTGCTTCATTCCCCAAATTCTGTTTTTTCTTCAGTTATTGGTAGATCAGGAGCTGGCTCTGTCTACGGTTAAAACATATGCCGCAGCCATTTCATCTTGCCATGAGGGTTTTGGAGAGAGAACTGTTTTTGCGCATCCATTGATTAAACGGTTCTTAAAGGGTGTTCAGAGACAGCGGCCTCCGACTCGTAATATTATGCCTCAGTGGGAATTGCCACTGATCTTTGTGCGCTGTCGGTCTCCCCTGCCTGCATTGTTATGAGGGAAGATGGAACCTTGGCAATTCTCAGACCTAATACGGCATTCACACCTAAAATACTGACTTCCTCCTTTAAATCCAGAGTCGTTACATTCGAGGGGTTTTTCCCTCCTCCCCACCGTAGTGAGGTGGAGTTGGCTGCGCACTGTCTCTGTCCTGTTCGTTCACTGTCACATTACGTGACGCGCACAGCTGTTTTTAGACAGACTCAACAATTGTTTGTGCATTACAGGGAACATTCCCAAGGGAAAGCTCTGACCAAACAACGGTTGTCTCACTGGTTGTGTGAAGTTATCACACAGGCTTATGTGTCAGCGGGTAAAGAGCCTCCTCGTAATGTTCGTGCTCATTCCACTAGAGCCATGTCCACCTCCACAGCCCTTTTCAAAGGTATGGCAGTGGAGGATATATGTACAGCTGCACCGGGGTTACAATACGTAACCAACGTTTTGCTTTGTACCTCACTTGTAAGTCGCTGATAAAGCGTCTGATAAATGACTAAATGTTAATGTAAATGCCAAATTAGTAATAGTTAAGTGACTTTGAAAATAAAAGTTAAGGGTTAGGGTTACCTATCAGATTAAGAAAACTGCTTTATAGATTTATTTAAAATCAATATGTTGAAATTATATATATCTGCGATGTCTTTATAGTTTGTAGTGTTCTGTGCGTTAGTGTTCAATGTTTCTGAATCAGTTTCATGACATATATGACACTGACCGTAACTTAGCTGTAACGTATGTCTGAATTGAAACATTAGCAACAAAACACTACACAATCATTTATGATGCGTTTTTGTTCATAGCCTCCCAAAAAATGAAGTTATACAAAGACATGGACTGACGAGAATGGGCTGAGAGACAAATAGCCCCTTCAACTGTTATTTAAAGATGGAAGATTTAGACAGACATTTTGAACTTAACCAAATATCCAGTATCATAAATACATTTTTCACATTTGAAACAAACCGAACTTCAGAAAAATCGACTGTAAACTCAGCGAGGTATGGAGTTTTTAATAGTTGATAAACCCCTAACCCAGGGGACCCGCTCATGGTGGCCGAGTTGACGCATCGACACCAATAGACGTGAAGTCCTACAGGTAGCATCTAGGTGTAGATATATATATATATATACAGAAGTTTTTTTTTTGCTTCATTTGTTTTGTTCTCTCTCACCTTATGCGGTCTGAAAATTCCACTTCTCCTAAACAATACAAAAGCCGCCATTTTGCTCAGTACTGATGAACTTTGTCCCGGATTATACCAACCCAAGAGGTGGGAATTTACCATTCACAATCGGCCTAATCTAATAGTGTACAATACATTATTGGAAAAAATATTGTAATACTTTCACATAATTTGATAGAAATGTGTTGTCTTTGTGTCTTAATTTAATCACTAAATATTTAATGGTCCTGTTGAATCTTGAACTTTCACTCACTGTCCTTTTTATTATGTGATATAATCTAATCATTTTCGGCCTCTGATCAACACCCCCACCTTCTCGGAATGGTTCAGTCTACAAAGTGACGATAATCACGTGTTGTCGTAACGCACGTAAACATAGTCACTGTAGATAAAAGCTTCATTTTATAATTTGACTTCTCTCCTCAAACAGTTGTCTTGGGGTTTAGAGTTAACCGAATTGGATCGATTGCTGATTAAACTGACACTTCTGTGTCTGTTGAAATTGCTCCGAGAGTAGTTGTCTGTCCATGGTTAAAGGCTTCCTGTTAGTTCGCACAATTACGGTACCGGCCCAGCGTGGTCTGACCGTCTGACTCAGCTCAGAAACCCGGAGCTGGTCTGGGCTAGTTAGCAAGTTTAACTAGTGATAGATGGGGGACCAACTTTCGGAACCCAGACTAGTTCTCGTTTTCAGTGGGAAACGGAAGTCTGGAAAGGATTATGTGACACACCTGATCCAGGAGCGGTTAGTGCTTTACTGTTTTTTAATGTGAATCATTCACGTTAAGCTTGTGGAGCTGAATAAAGTGATTCAGCTATGACAACTAACGAAATGTGTTCAAATGAATCTGATCAGAAGCAGAAACGTTTCACAAACTCCAAGCTTTAGCAGAGTTAAAAAAAAACAAGTCTGATTCTCGTCAAGTTGTGAGTCTCCTTGTTCCTTTGACGAGCACAATAAACATAGTTTATTTAAACAGAGTCAATTGTTAAATTATTCTGCAACAGAACCAACTTCAAACACAAAAGCAAAAAATCAATTTAACAAAAATTGAGAAGCCTCTGTAAACATCATGTTGCCTGAGATCATGTGTTTACCTTTAGAGCCTCAGTCTTGTTACCTGACCTAGATTCACTTTTTCTCATTTTGCTTCTGTCAACAAAAATGTACTCTCACAAGCCAAAAACTTTTAACAGCAAAAATTTTACATGTGAATGAAAACTGAGATTTTACAAGCGCACTTACGTCACCTGTTTTTTCTGCAGTTTGGGGCCTGATGTTTGCTGCATCCTGCGTTTGTCGGGGCCCCTCAAACAACAGTATGCTCAGGTGAGACCTACACCTGCTGATACACACATACAACATTTTACCAAGGTTACGCCCCCTGGTTACAACATGTGGTTACTCCTGTTCCTGCAGGAACACAATCTAAACCTGGACCAGCTGCTGGGTCCTGGTCCGTATAAGGAGCAATATCGGGCCGACATGATTTGCTGGGGAGAAACCCGGCGATGTCAGGACCCTGGGTTCTTCTGTCGCCTAGCAACCAGAGGAGCAAGCCAACCAATCTGGGTATGTCATCATCAGCTGATCTTGTCTTTTCTCCTTTTCCTTTTGTTTTTCTGTCATTTTTGTAGTAATGTCACACAAACCAGAATGCGTTTTGTTCCAGTGGGATTAAGACCAGGACAGAGTTCCCAAGATGATGGTCCAGAATAGAGAAGCTGAGTGAAAAGGACAAGGAATGGTTACAGAGAGGCACAGCCTTTATGTCTTAGAGAGATTCAGTGACTTTCAGGAAAGTGCAGTGTTCTCAGTGGTGAGACTGCTGTACATGGGTTGGGGAGTTCCAGCTCCAGCTTCTTACAAAACTGCTGGATTGAAAAGTAGGACTAAGATTTGTTAGGAACTGTGTTTGAAATTACTATGAGCAAGTACATCGCTTGAGGAAGACATTTTCCCGTATGTTCACACTTCACAGCTCCACTTCATAGAACCACAGAGTGATAATATTGGTAGAACAATATTTTGGCATCATGATTGAAAAGGCAGTTCTCTGAGTGATCCTTTTGTTTAATTTTTTTTTTCCAGCTGATAATTTCAGAAAATAAGCTTCATAGCTAAGCCTAACCCAAACAGGTCTAAATTGAAATGTTGTGTAGAAGATGATCTGCTCTCATTAAAGGCCTTAAAAAGCGAGCTGATTACCGGTACATATTCTGCTGATAGGTCGTCCAGCAAAGGTCTGAAATAAAGGCTCAGCTTTGTTGTTTTTGTTTGATGGAAAAGGAAACAAACATGTATTCTGCTCATGTATTAAAACCCATCACTTCTAAAAGAATATTCTGCTTATTAAAAACTTAGTCTACCTTTAATTTCTCCAACATAGTTTTTGTCATGAATAACACAAATGTACACATTTCCTTGATTAATACAATTATTACAGGAAAACATAAAAACATTACCCTTCATTTTTCTCTTTAAATCAATGAGGAAAGTAGGACATGCACCTCCCTCCACACTAAACATGAATTAGACTTTACTCAGCTCAGTTTCGAACTCGTATTTTATCTGGCTGCCATTATCCTGATTGGCCAGGTGCCAATGCTCTGTGCTCTCTGATTGGTCAGGTTGTAAGTGATGCACGCCGGCTGTCAGACCTTCAGTGGTTCTGGTCCAAGTTTCCTCAACAGACTTTAAGCGTCAGAGTTCAAAGTACAGAAAAAACACGCGAACAGAGAGGCTGGCGCTTCACAGCAGGTGAGACTTACCTGTCTACTTAGCTGTCATTCTGTGTGTCTCCCAAGGCATGTGTTTACTTGCATTAACTCGTCTCTCAGGGGTGGATGATGCAGAGTCAGAGTGCGGGTTGGACAGCAGCGTGGAGTTTGACTGGATCATCACTAACGAGGCCGATGCCCCCTCGTTAGACGAGCAACTGCAGCCAATCCTGACTCTAGCCAAGGAAGCAGCTCGGTCAGCTGATCTCTGATCAATAATGTTATTGATGAATAATCCTGATGGACAAGTTACTGATTTATTAAAGTTTGTCAGTATGCTGATGAGGAAAAAGGTCTTTAAATGTTTTCTAATTTTTACTGTACAACCTTTACCTGACAGCTGGGGTTACTATACTGTACAGGCAAACACAGATAAACCCCTGAACCCTGTAATAGAAATAAATTTACAAACAACAAAAAAAAAAAAAAAAACAAAGTCTCAGTTTAGATCTAAAAACCAGTGACGGTGCTTTTATTTTATAAAATCCTGTTTCACATATGATTTATTACAATGAGCTGTGACATCAGCACAGTGATGACATCACAGAGTTCCAGATAACATTTTAATTTTATTTGTTCTTCAGGTCAAGGTTACCTATAGTAGGGGGTGTATTTCCGACCTGTTATTGGCCCCTGTGTTACCGTGGCAGTGGAACGCCTCACTGCGATTGGCTATTTTAAACAACAAACAAATAGTAATTGGCTAACAGGAAGTTCTCTATAATCGATTAATCAATCAAAAACGAATTAGTTAGTAATGGATTAGTTGTTTACCATTTAACTCCCTTTAAACACAAACATTCAGCTCCTTGTCTGTCCCCCTCATAATACTGGGAGGGGATTAAGGGAAAGGGGGTTGGCACCATCAGTGGGTGGGGGGAAAGATGTGGTTGTTTGGGCAGGGGGGGAAGGGGGAAGGGCAGCACATAGGAGAAAAACTCCACACAGGAAATAAAGAAGAAGGAATGTGTGACAGCAGGAATTATTTAGAGGAGGGTGGAGGATAGCAGAAGCCTTGACGTCCACTTTCGGGGAGGGGGACTAAGGAGTTCCCCGACACCTGGGAGGGGGGAGGGGTTCAACAGGAGTTGAGCTCCTCCATCGTCTGACTCAGAGTTGCCTGTAGCTCCATGTTGGCGGTTCTTGCTGCACTCAGAGCATCTGCAGAGAGAGAATGAGTCATCAGGCCCCACCCCTTTCTGCTCACCTGTTCCAGAGAGTAGAGATAGCCTAAACCTGATGAGTTCAACTAATAATGAATTAACAGACAACAGTCAAGCTCCAGTTTTATAATTCACTATGGCAACGGGTACGCTGAGCACAGAGCTCCCATTTTAAGAGATCACAGTATCTAACTGCTAACATCAGTAAAGAGGATCTGGGTGAAGAAGTAATCAGCTACTTTTCTTCTCCACACAAAATCTTCATCATCAGTCTCACACAGACTCTGACATCAAACGGTGTCCTCAGACTCAAAATCAGGTTAGAGCAGCAGGTTCACTGTAGTAACCAACTCACAGTTATTGCAGTAACTACAGTAGTTTAAGTGATGTCTGTTTTGAAAATGAACACCATTTTCTCCAACTCCAAGTGTCACTAAATCCACTTCCTGGAACAAGCACCTGTTCTTCAGGTGTGTCACAGTGCATTTATTTACCTCTACAGGTTATATTTCAATAAAAATGGCCAAATCAGTTTTACCTTCCAGTCCATCAATGGTTTTCTCCAGTTTAGCAACTGAACGCTCCGCAAACTCTGCTCTGGTCTCCGCCTGAAACGCAGGAAGTCAGCAGGTAAAGAGGAAGTCAACAGGTAGACAGGAAGTGGGTTGTTCAGTTTGTCAGACGTTTCTCACCTCCTTGAGTTTGCTGCTTAGGTTCTTGATCTCTCTTCGTACCTGTCCTCCTTCTGGGAATACTGAGACAGAGAGACAGCCAAAAGGGTTAGAGTGACGCTGCATCGTGGTTGTTCTGACCATTTAAATCCAACACCTTCCTAAGCCAGTAGACCGTAAGAAACAACTGATCCAGGATCCGTCTGCTGATCCACATACATAGATCACAGTCCAGCTCAGAACCAAGCTCACATTAAAATTTGTAAAAGATGAACTGGCTCTCTGCAAACCTGATCCAGGAGGTCTCTGTGGACCACTATCCCATGTTTTTTTTTTTTTTTTTTTTTTAATAAACGTTCAGGTTTTTCTTCCAGGTGTAAACCTCTCACCCCCCCCCCCCCCAACCCCCACCCTACCTTCTCAGCCTGGGCCTCCAGAGACTTTGAACTAGTGAAGATGGTTTTCAGCTCCTCCTCCAGCATCCGAGTCTTACTGCAGGTCAGAGGTCAAAGGTCAGAGGTCAGGTGTGTTTCTGTGTAAGAGTGTGTGTGTGTCAGGCTAGAGTCATGCAGCAGCAGCAGCAGGAGGAGCTGAAGCTAAAGGTCAGAGTTTGCTGGAGGTCAGGAGGAGGTCAGGTGGGGGGGGTCATGTGACCCTCCTGTACCTTGTCCTCTGACGCCTGAAGGCTCTTCAGTGATTGGTCGAAACTCCTCAACTGCTCCTCCAACCTCCGAACTTTACTGTGATGGGGGATGGGGAACAGGAGGAGGCAGGTGGAGATAGACAGGTAGACATGCAGGTGCAGCATCATGATGTTTCCATGGAAACAGGAAAAGAAGATGCAAGTCAGAGCATTAGTGAAGCAACACAAATGAGGTCATTATGCATTTAACTGCACTGCGTGGGTCCTTTAGTCAAACTCAGAGCATCTGAGACTGAAAAACCAAACCTGTTTGCAGATTAAAATAATCTGGATCTTCTGTTGTAATCCTGGATGTCTACTTTTTCAACTGACTACCTGAGTAACACAGGTCACTAAGCATCTGGACAATGACTCCTCCAGCGGATTAGACATAAAACAGATGTGTTTAATGTGTCTATGTCAGCTTTAATTTAACAGTTTGGTCAAAAACACCTGAGCCAGGACATTTACGGACTGACTCCGTAAATGAACCAAATAAAGAATAATTACAACTCAAGGAGTTAGCTATCAATTCCACTAATTAACAGTTGTACACTTTGTCTTAAATGTGACCAGTCGACACTCCACCAAAAACGTTGTGAAAAATCCACATTGATGATTCGCAGAGCTCATAAACCCATGTTTTATTTACAGTAGAACAAAGAAAATGTCAAATGTTTAGTCTGAGAAAACAAACCAAGATCATTGTTAAATTGATGGCAGCAACACATTTAAAAAAGCTAATGGATAAATCACTAGCATTAAACTTTTCTTATTTCTGAGATTTACCAGTGGTTTCTATGTTGTGGTAAACCCTCTATATTTACGCTGGTGGTTTCTCTGTTGATTGTCGACAGGGATGCAGATTCACTGACCTACTGCGGGCTGTTCTGGATCTTATTATAAAAGGAGTTTTTCCTTATCTTCTGGACATTCCCATCCAATGTTGTTGCTCTGATGGATTAGTTCTCTTTGCTCAGTGACAGTAATATTTTTAATCAACTCTGGACCTTTTATCCATTTGCTAGTAAATATAACAAAGAACTGATCCAGAACAGCTGAAAGGCAAACTGACAAAATACTTTTGATCAAATATTTCAATTAGTTAATTGCAGAAAAAAAGATGCTAATGAATCACGCTCCGTGTGCTTTTTGACTGGAAGTTCACTAAAACTGTTTTAGCATCAGTGGCTTTGTACTATAACGGAGGCAGATGGAAAGACGCTGCTTGGGTTGGGATTAGCTGTTACCTAGCTATTATTTATACTTTCACTGCAAAAAGTTATGAATGTGATTATTAGATGAATGAATTAGATATTTAACATCTAATATTTTAGAGCAAACCCATAAATTTAATTAAATGTGAAACAGACACTAAACACCTTTCAATTGTTTTAGGTGTAATCAGCTAGGTGTACAGTGTCAATATAACAGATTGATAGATTGCAATTCTTAAAAGTCTGACTTGCTAGTTCAGATTTTGGCCGATTCCAATTTGTAAAAAAAAATTTTCATCTTCTCTCATTTCAACAAATTTCAAAACAGAAGCGCTCCAGGTTACTGGACAGGTAACAGAAACAGAAGAATATAACAAGGAACTTAGTATTTTTTGGTTGTTGCTCTACTCCTTATTTTGGCCTTGTGCTGCTGCCTTGTATTTTCTTTCCTCACAGTAAATAACTTCCACGACTCCAACATGTTGTATGAACCTGTGAGGTGCACAACAGAGCCTGTGAGCAGGAGTTTGTTTTTTAAAAACAAGGAAGCACTGCTTGTATCCTGCTCTAATTCGGCTCTGGTACTGCTCACACAATGAGCCTAAAGCATGGCTAAGCCCGACCCAGAGTGACAGTTTTGAGATGGTGAGTGAAGCAGGCTAACAGCGAGGAATGGAAATTGTCACAGCTCTATGCGCTTCAGTGCACAACGTAAAATATAGTGCTTCTAATAAGATCGGCAGTGTCAGATATCCGAGTCTGTGCAGTGCATCTCTATTATGGTTATATACTGAGAAATTAATTAGATTTTGACCAGTTGAGTAAACTGGGAAGACAAAAAATGTAGACAAAATTTGTTTAAAGCTATTGTTGTGAGGACATTTTAACCGGAGTGCGTATAAAGGGTTAGAATTAGGATCAAGTTAGGCAATTAGATAAGTCGGGTTAGGCTGGAAGCACTGCATCATGTCAGTGAGTATTCTCACAAGTATAGTGAGACAAGTGCGTATGTGTGTGTGTATGTGCGTGCGCGTGCACTCTCATGATAGGAACCTCTCGGCCTGTCAGCTCTCTCTTCAGCTCGTTCCAGTCTCCCTCCACCATCACCAGTTTACGAGCCACCTATCAATGAAACAAAGAGTGTAATTCAACAATCAGACCAGTAACATCATCAATCAAACATCCAGTCACATCACAATGATTAGAGGTCGGCCTCTAGCCCTGAAACTCAGATTATTCTAAAGAAAACTGAATCAAGATTGTGATGCTTCATCAGGTTTGGCTGTCTGATAATAAATAATAATTTTGTCAGTAGAGCTCAGTGTGTATCTGACCTCCTCGTATTTCCTGTCGGCCTCTTCTGCTATCTGTTTAGCTTCTCTCAGCTGAACCTCCAGATGCTCCATCTTCTCTTCATCCTTCAGAGCTCGGTTCTCTATCACCTTCATGCCTCTGTGGGGGGGTGACAACAAGTTAAACAACATCCGTGGTGCTTTTTCAGCAGGCCGATGCTGGTGTAACTGCTGGTGTTATTTCGCATCCACTGTCTAAAATGGGGAGCTTATGATTATTGATTCCAATAATATCCATTTATTAAAATTACAATTCAGTGGGCAGTCAGATTATTTTGATGGGAATCATAAAGGAATTTTAAGTAGAGAAATTATGACTCAGATTATATTCAAGTAATCACTGATGTCAAGCTACTAACAAACTGTCAAGTGTGGTGTTTTTGGTGAGATTAGACATGTCAGGTGTTTATGACCTCTCGCTCTCATCCGCTGCCTTCTCCACCTCATCCAGTTTGTGAAGTGCAGCAGCCAGTCTCTCCTGAGCTCGGTCCAGATTCTCCTCAGTAAGCTGCAAGCGACGACCCAGAGAAGTCACCTCACTCTCTGCCTGCAAGACACACAGAACAAGTCGTGTAATGTTGAGAAGTTGAAGAACGAGAACTAAGCCTCAGCTACCACCAGTGTTACAGTTTTTTTAATTATCAGTTTACAGTCTGATAATTAAATTACTGTTAACATTAACAACTGTTATTAATATGATTATTAAATATTATTATGTTATTATCTTTGAAATGTATTTCAACTTCAACAGATTAATCAAAACAGTGAATATCAACATCTGGTGTGTAGCCACTACAGCAATTACCTCAGTAATCCTACACAATCGACTTATCAGATATTCTTCTTCATTACATTTAGGTTTTCATGGTATGTGACCATATATACACGTATGCGTTTCGTTTTAATATTTAATCTGTTTGTAATTGACAATATTTTAGGATTTACTCTTCTTTCAACCAGTGAACCTTGAAGATTGCGCAGTGACCTAAATGTGGTTTATCCTTTAAGATGTCAATATAATCATCTTTCTTCATGATCCCAAAACCCAAACAAGGTTCCCTTTGTCTGAAACAGCCAAACCACGGCATTTTGCTGGCACCATGTTTACCTGTGGGAAATGTGTTTTCAGGGTTGAAGGCCTCTCTCCTTCGCCAAACAAAGACAGGATCCATGTCCACAAACAGCTCAAGTCTGGTCTCATTAGACCAAAGGACAGACTTCCAAAACTCATCCACCTGTTTCAAACATTCACCGTCAAACTGTCGGTCTGACTTTAATGGGCCTCTGTGTGAGTTTTTTTTTTTTTTTTTTTTTTTTTTTGGCAAAGCTGCCCGATGAAGAGACCACACAACAGTCTCTCTTGAAACATCAAGTCTGGAAGAGGCCAGTTCAGCAACAATTATCTTGGCAGAGAACCGGGAATTCTTGTTAACATCTCAGACTATTTCCCTATCCAAAGTTTCTTGACATTTTGCACTTCTAAACACACCCAGATTTGTTTCTAAAAAAATTGGTCTCCTTGACTGAACCGCTGTTTAAGACTCTGAAACTCTTGGAAATGGCTCTATAGCCTTCCCTCTTAAAATGACTGTAGACTTGTTTTACTTCCCAAAATGAACCAACTAGAGGCCTTCACACTGCTGAATATTTTACTATAGAAAGTTTTGATGAGCGATTCAAAAACATTAGAGAAGAGGTTTAGTGAAATATTCCATAGTTCTTGGAGGCCAATTATTTTGTCTTTAACTGTAATGTTACACATTAACAAGCACTTCAGTATAAGAAAAAAAAAGGTCAGTTGGGTGGAATCTAAGTAGGAGATTTTCTTTAGTTTCTTTGTTGCAAGACAAACTTTTTCTAGCAAATAAAACCAACTTATCAGCTGACTCTATTCTACTAGCTCAGATGAGAATCACCCACCCAGGAATAACCTCTATTTAGGAGTCCATACCTCCTCTCTGCTCCTCTCTCTCCTTCTCCACCTCCCTCTGCAGCCTTTCAGCTCTCTCCTCTGCCTCCTCCGCCTGCTCCTGCAGGACTTTGATCTTCTTCTTCACGGCCTCAATGCTGTTCACTCCTCCACTCATCTTTTTCCTCTGCTGCAAAAAAACAGCAGCAGATGAGTTAAACTGACAGACACAGTTTGTGTAGAGAAATAACAACAACGAGAACAGGTGAAACCCCACCTCTCTGTTTCCAGAACACTCACTACCGACCACTACCAATTATTTTCAGCAGTGGATGCATCTGATGCTGAAAATAGTCCTAGAGTTATCTATCCTTTTATTTAACTACAAAAAACACATAGTGGTGGTGAAGTGGAGGGGGCGGGGGTTGAATCCAGGTGTTAGCACAGTCACGTTCAGACCTGTCTGTTTCATCTGTATCTACATGCTTGGCCCCATTTCTGCTGCCGCAAAATAGAGACAATGACTTTTGCTGTTTGATTGCTTTTTATTTAAGCAGAACCACTCAGAAATCTTGAGAAATAAACTAATCTGAAAGACAAATACACATAAGTCATCTCTTGTTGATTAATAAGTAGTTAGTTGCCTGAAGACAAGGACATGTCAGAAGATGTTTTTCACAATGTTTGTGAAATTCGAAGGAAATAAGAAAGAATAAAGTGAAATATAATCAAACATACTAAGATTTCAAACTTATTCATTGAAGAATAAACTAAATCATTTAGACTATGAATCATCATAAAGACGTGATTTATTTAAGAACTGGGCGGACTGACTTTAATCCGAGCAGTTTATTAAAACGTCTTCTTTGAGGGGTTGAAGTTTTGGTTCATTCGAAAACTGGTACATTCATTACTTTTAATTCCAACTGTGGATAAAGTTTATTTTATACCAACATCATCTCCAGTGGTTTATAAGCATAATTATTAGCTTTTTTTTGTTCCGATGCGTTGCTGATTTGTTAGCATGTCAACTTCTGTTGCTGACGAGCGACCACCGCCCTATCAGCCAGTTAGCATGTTAGCAGAGCTCAAAGCTAACAAGGACCAGGTGAGGTGTACCTAGGGGATCCTTCTCACCTGTGCAAATCCTCTGAAGAAAACACACCTGTGGGTCGAGTCTGACTTCACCTGGCAGCGTCACTTCCCCGTTAGCAGCAGGCTAGCTGTTAGCACTTAGCAGCTAACGCAGCAATTCGGTCACTTTTCAGCTAAGTAAACTTTTACACTAGGGCTCCGGGTTCGTACAAACCGGAACGCACTTCCTTATCCGAATGTTGTGAATGTAGTGGTTGAGGTCCTATTATGAGATCCCAGTCACTCTCAGTCCTGATCCTGGTACTGGTACTGGTACTGGTGCTAGTGCTGATACAGATACAGGTTCTGATTCTGGTCCTGATCTTAGTCTTCGCCGCTTCCTGATGCAGCCAACTCCCTAAAGAGGCCGACACCCTCTTCCGGGTTAAGTTCCCTCCACGGGAAGTGAAGCAAACATACACTCCCCCAAAATAAAGGCTTGTGGAAAACAAAGGGACATGCTGACATTGTGAGACTTCGAAATAATATTTATATTATATTATATATAAAATTATATATATATATTATAATAACATAGACATTCTAGTTATCAATTCTTATAGTTTTCCTTCCTCAAGGTCCTTCCACTCTGTATCTCCTGTTTTACCACCTCTAAAGCACCCAGACCATCTCGCTGCCTCCACCACGTTCGACTTAAAGGTGTGTATATATATATAATTTATTTATTTTTTTAAGAAAACTTTATTGTTTAAGCTCAAGCTGGTCCCATAAATGAGACAAATATTAATTAAGTCTGTCAAAGTAACACGTTAACTTCTAATGAACAATTACTAATAATCACAGAAAAAAACAAGTAAAAAAAATCTATGCAGATGACTCATGTTCTGTGGTGTCTTTTAATGCGTCTTTCAATACATGTTAAACACAGCCCCCTGATTTTGTGCTTTGGATTATAGTTAATTTTGTTTGCTCTGCTTTTGTTTGCTCTTCATGATAACTCAGTGATCAAGCAAGTGAGGTGGAGACAGAAACAAGGCAAATCTGCACTAATGCTGCTTATATTTGACTTTAACTGAACCCTGAGGTATTTTAAGAAGCTTAAATTAATTTCTGCAGAGTTTCTTTTAATAAACAAGGAATTAAATGAAATCAGACAAAGAAAGATACAAGGTTTGTTGTCCAGGTGATTTATAACAGGACACAGCATGACAACAAAGTTACAACAGAAATGGTCAAATCTTTATACAAGCACTAGGTTTAAACAGTTTAATGATAAATCTGAACTTTAAACAGCACAAATGTTACAGCATCAAATCAGGATTTTACAGCATCAGAAAAAAATGAAAACCTTCAGACCGGTTATTTTAATATAAAAACTTCAGGAGGTCAAATCATCAGATGCAGCCAGAGGGTCACATGATACAGTCACCTGATATCATGTAAATACATGTTTAATAAAAAGCTGCAGTGCCTTTAGTGTTTACTAGCAGAAAGTCTTTTTAAAAAACTGTTTAATATCAACTATCTGTTGTGAAGAATTTGCATCAATTTGATGAGTAAAAACTCATCAAAACAAATTTTTTTTCTCAAATTTATTTCTCCTTTAAAACTGACAATGTTGTAAACGGTTAGCTTTCTCTAAGAACAGCAAGTTGTTTGATGAACGATTCTCTGTGATCATTTATTTCATGTGATCCTCAAACTGCAGCTGATTGTGTCTGTTTCCGGGTTACCATCATCATCACCATCATCATCACAATGAACCAACGTTACACACATTTCTGTTTCTACATCAGTTCATCAATAACAGCATCAAACCGATTAACTGATCGATCGGTGGATCAATAAGACGTTCAGGTTCTACACAAAGACAAAGAAACACACTAGCATGCTAACAGATAGGACCTCAGGCTTCAGTCAAACAGCTGATCTACAGTAGTACTACCCCCCACCCTACTCTTAGTCTATTGTACTATCCCCACTGTCAGTCAGTAGTTCTACCCCCACCCTCAGTCAGTAGTTCTACCCCCACTCTCAGCCTGTAGTACTACCCCACCCTCAGTCTGTAGTTCTACCCCCACTCTCAGCCTGTAGTACTACCCCCACAGTCAGCCTGTAGTACTACCCCCAGTCAGTCTGTAGTACTACCCCCACTCTCAGTCTGTAGTACAACCCCACTGTCAGTCTGTAGTACTACCCCACTGTTAGTCTGTAGTACTACACCCCCCAGGCGTAGTACTGCTCACATAAACAAATAACTGTTCCCAAATTTTTATCAAAATTTTTGGTTTGAAATGTTTTAAGTTACATTATAAATAAAGTTTAAAAGTTGTTTTTGTTTCATGATCATAAAAACTCCGAACACATTGAACAAACGTACAGTTCCCCCCACACCACAGCCGGTTGCGACTGCCGCTGCAGACACCCAAAGGCATTTGGGAAATGTAGTGTGATGTCTGTCTGCTTCAAACAAACTTCTTGTCATATGATCCCCCAGCTCTGACATCAGAGTCTGTCCAGCAGGTTTGTAGTTTTCAAATCTGTTTGATGAACTCAGCTGAGCAACTTTGCCTTCAGCAAATCTGCTGTCATACCTACAGGTGCAGCCTCACCTCCTGATCACCTACTGACGGCACCACCTGAGATCATGAACTAGTTAGTTTCAAGTAGACACTGGTTAACTGGAACTGGTCCCCCTTGCTATTTCTCAAGCTCCGCCACTCCAACTTGTTAGGCTGGGGCTCCATGATGTGATGATGTCAACAAGTCACATGGTTATACTTCACGTCTGATTTGGTCTGAACATCATCTCCAGTCTGATGGTGACATCACAGAGGTCATCAGGTGGAGGTGTGATGAGGTTCACATTCGCTCTCCTCAGGATGTCCTGCAGGTCTGAGTTAAGAGGCACAGGTTATCAGGGCGACATCATTACATTACATTACATTACATTACAGTCATTTAGCAGACGCTTTTATCCAAAGCGACTTACAAGTCATTACAAGTTACAAGGGTAGGCAGGGCAGCGTGAGGAGGTCTTGCCTAAGGACCCCTACTGGAGGTAGCCATAGCTGGGATTTGAACCCCAGTCTCCCACATGGGAGGCGGTGATGTTACCACTACACTAACCAGCCGCCAATCAATAACAAATACTGATCATTTCCTGAGGGTTTGAAGTTGATAATAAATAATCTAATATCAGCTAATTGGATCTACCATCAAACTCTGTTCAGTGGAACCTGGAACTGAACTGATTGATCCAAATAACTCTTTCAGGTCTAATAAACTGGATGGAAGTCCCAGGTTTTAACCTCTGTGGAGTCGTTAGTGTCACATGTGACAAGGTGTAAACAACTGTTGAACAACCTGGTGATTAGGTTTGTTGTAAACCCTGTCCCCTGTTAAGTTTTGGTCATTCTAGTTTAACCCTGCTCCTGCACATGTTCACAATGCGACAGAGGTTACACCTAAAGAAGCCTTGGAAAGACAGAGACCTGAATATTGACAATATCCATAGACACTGATAATCTGTATAATGATCAATAATGCTGATAAGTTATTGATCGTCAGCACTGACCTCTTGGGCTGTCAGAGCGAGGAGAGATCTTCATCAGCTCCTCTTCCTCGTCCTCATTTCCCTCTTGAACACCGTCTAATTGGTCAACTGGATCCTGACTGGCCAATGGGGCGCGAGTTTCCCTTCGTACCTGCTGATAGACACACCTGTGATTAGCTGAGATTAGTTAACTTTAGAGCAGCTTAGGTTATTTAAGTCAAAGAACCATTTCAACACAAATACAAGAAAGATCTAAAGATGAGTGAAGTGAGTTTTACATCAGATACTGATGATGATACTGTAATCTAATTAAATATTTTTTCGTCCGGTGTCAGTCCCGTCTTAACTTAGTTTTTCTTAGTTTAGATCAGTTGTCCAACATTCAGACCCACCTGTTCTGCCTGGATGACATCACTGGTCCCTCTGTTACCCTGCATCCTCCCATCTGGCCCCTCCCCCCTCAGACTCAGCCATGTCACTTCCTCTTTCAGTAGCTCCACCTGCCGCCGAAGCTGCACCACCTCCCCACTGGCTTCCAGCCCCATGTCTCGCGACACTGACCGACTTAGGCGGGGGGCGGGGGAAGGGCCGGGGGCAGTGCCTGGTGTGACTGACAGCTCAAGGATCGAGTCCTGGCGAATCACAGCAGCCTGGGGGCGGAATCAGAGTAACAACATTAATGAACAGAATCATGTAAATAAAAAGTTAAATCAGTAAATATCAACTTGTATCTGACCTGCAGAGCGTGAAGCTGCGTGCTCAGACTGACCAATCGCTGACGGACCTCCTGCGGAGACGACAGGTGTGAAACACGTGATTGGACAGAAATTGGGACAATTCACTTAATCGCATCCCCATTTCCCCAGATCCAATGATTACATAATAAAATAAAACAACGCTGATCTGTTACCTCGTTTAAGGTCTGTTCCTGCAGCTGGTTACCGTTTCTGTCCTGAGAGGAAAAAACATGAAATATTTACAGAACATGCTGTTCACCATTTAACCCAGACCCTAAAATTTAGGGCCTAAATCCAAACCTAACACAACCACATCTGTACAAAATTACACTGATTATTTAGGTTATGCCTGCAGCTCTTACATGTCTTCTTTAAAAATTAAAAATGTTCAACCACTGAAAAACACCTAATTAAAAAATAATATTATAATAGTAATATAGTAGTTAGGCTGCTATTTGATTTAAACCACTAAAAAACTATTTTGGTTGAAGTTAATTACTGAAAGCGAACCGACTCAGTTTTCCTTGAATGACCAAATTACAAAGTAACATCCATAAAATAAAATGATAAACTATATAAAACCAGTTTTTTTTCTTTTAAATTGTTGAAAGAAATAAAACGTTTTAAACATGAAATGTGCAGGATGTTTACAGCGTTTCTAGTTCTGATCCCCACGTTATTTCTTATGGCTTCTTCTACTTTACAACGTTTCCATTTTGTTATATACTCAGTGATCAGAGCACACAGTCCCTCAAAAGCTCATCACACCAGACTTCATTCAGAATATGTTAGTTTTTTTACTACCTGGATTTTTAACAGCTGTGACAATGTCTGTGGAGACACTAGCACATTTAGTTCATGTTATCTCATAGAAGGTTTTTGGTGTCTGGGTTTCATCTGATCCAACAGAACAAAGGTGTGATCCAAGGTCAACGGTGATAAAAGCTGCTGTACCTTTGAGGAGCTGCCATTCATCATTAAAGAGTCCAGAGAACCAGAGTCTCCATCTGAGAGAAAGGGATAGGTGTAGACAGACAGGTTAACAGGTAAAATACCAGGGCACCATGACTGACAATCTTTCATCTGAACAAAATACAAACACACTGTACAAGAAAAGTCAACAACGCCTTTTCGTCTAGGAAGGCTGAAATAGTTGACAGAACTCTGATGACATTGTTTTACAGAGCTTTCAATGAAAGTGTCCTTACATTTTCTTCTACCTGTTGATTTGGCTCTTTGTTTGTTAAATAGGATGGTTAAAGTTAGGAGTGAAACCACTAAAACTGCCCCTGGGACAATAAATTTGTTATTGATTGATTGATTGAACACGTTATCAGTGTCTGTACATCACTCCAACACCAGATGGAAGTGACAAGCTTTCTGTTTTAGAGACAGGTGACTCACTGCTGAGCTCCTGGTTGCTGTTGGTTATGGAGGACCTCTGGACGTTGGAGTTCAGCAGCAGCTCAGTGAGTTTGTCAACTGAAACATAAAAGCAAACTTCAGTTCTCCTCCTCCACCTCCCCTGACTCTTATTTCAGTTTAAAGGAAACTTGTCTGCACCTTCGGAGAGGGCGCCCATGAGGAGTGGTTCTGCCTGAGGAGCGTGAGGAGTGTCTGCCCTGAACAGGTTCCTGCAGGATGATGAGCAGCAAGAGATCACCTCCACACCTCCTTCTTCTGTTCCTCCTCTTCCTGTTGCCTCCACCAGGTCAGAAAACAAAGTGACGCGCTCCTGCAGGAGCTCTAGCACCTCCCTGTCCTTCTGCTGGATGTCAGCTGGGTGAAGATGAAGGAGGAGGAGAGGGAGGACATAAAATTGTTGATTAGTCCTTAATAAAGTTTTTTGAATCTTAAATTAAACTTTGACATTTATGTAAATACACTGTTTTCTTAGTGGAGTACTTTTAGAACTGTTTCAGGTTTTAGTGGAAGATTTTTGTTTTTCTTTTAAGATTTAAGTGCAGAGAAATTTGTGAAGAGTTCTGTTTACAGCAGGTTAGTGTAAACTGAGAGTGATGCAGCTGAGCGTGCAGAAGTGGGTAGATCATTCCACCATCATTGAACCACTGAGCTGAAAAGTTTTTTGAGGCAGTACTTGAGTAGAAAAAATTATTAGATACTTCTGTTCATTGTGGAGTATTTTTTTAGGCAAATACTTTTTCTTCAGTATAGAGGGGGAGTATCTGCATTGAAAATGTAGGTGGAGATGCAGTATATGCAGTAGAAGGTGCAGTACCTCTGAGGCGTCGCAGTAACGCTTTATCTTCAGTCTCGATGAGTGGAAACTCGTCTCTGGATGGACAACTACAACAACAATACATATATACTACAATAACAATACTACACACAATAACAATACTACAGCACTATTACTGTACTATGTGGTCCTACATAGTTGTACAGAGTGCTACCAATACCACAGTAATTGTAGTACTGCAAGCTACTTTCAGGTACAAGTAAGTACTGGTATAAGTACTTGTGTCAAGTGTATCTAAAAGCAGTACGCAATGTGGTACTGATCTGAGGGGAGTACTGCAGTAGCGACAACAGCAGCCACTGAAGCAGTACTTGAGGTTAGAGTTGTATTACTGTCTGCCCTACAGACTGTGTTACTAACTATAGTACCTGAGGGCGGCCTGCTGGATTCGGGTCATCCAGGTACGTCGATCATCTTTCGAAGCTGCATGAAGCTCAAACATCTCAGGAGGTGTTGACGCGCTAATCAGGTACATTCCTCGCTCCTGATTGGCTATGTCCCTGACGATCAGGTTGTTCAGAGACACCACCGGAGACTTGTCCTGATACAAGTGAGATAGCAGAGTATTCAGAATCTATTAGGCCTGATTTTTAGGCTTCAGTCTTTTTGTTTTGAGAGGATCTAGTCTTCTCTGTGGGCATGTGTGAACAGGTGAGACTAGGTGAGACTATCTGTGAGCAGGTGGAACCTACCAGTGATGCAAAAGTGAACTTTTGGTCTTTCTCCTGAAGGAAAACCAAGATGTCTGACATCAGCAGGACCTGCACATCTTAAAACAAACACAGCAAACAGGTGATATGGTGATACGGGTAAACAGGTGATTCAGTAATAAAGGTAAACAGGTGATACAGGTGATACAGGTGATACAGGTAAAAAGGCGATATCTACCTTTCATCCTGGAGCCCTGGAGTTTCCAGAGCAGTGTCCCTTCGTGAAGAAGCCTTCTCCTCAGCAGCTCGCCTCCTCTGAACGCTCCTCCTCCCTGAACCTCAGCCTGGGCCCGGGGGTCCAGACGGGCCTGAATCTCCTGCAGCCTCCTGGTCCGGTCCAGCTCCAAAACTTCATGGTCCACTGAGCTTATCAGGTCCTTCAGGAGCTGCAGTGCCTGGCTCAGAGATTGTGCCTCTTCCTCACTGCCTGCAGGGTCAAGGGGCAAGAGGTCAGAGGTTAATGAACTTCAGAGGTTACTATGTGTCAGAGGTTATCAGAGGTCGCATGTCACCTTTGGTGTTGTCCAGTATCCGCTTGATCAGGACCGGGTACTTTGTGATTCGCTGCGTCACCAGTAGGATGCACTCCTGGACGCCATGACGACGCAGCAGAGGACCACGGCAGACACGCTGAATATTATGGGATGGACAGAGAGAAGAGAGAGAGACAGTTAACTCATAAATACCATGTGGTCTAAACCAGTTTAAACAAAGCAAAACTAGGTCAAACTACTGAGTACACTGGGACAACCTCAGGTCTGTATCTGGATGAACTGGGATAAACCAGGTCTAAATGTCTCACCTAGTCTACAAGACTGAGTCACCTGACCAGGACAACACATCAATAACTAAGTGTGAACTAAGACTAAAACAGAAAAAGCCTGCAACAGGTAAAGGCCAGGTCCAGGTTCAAGTTCTTCATTTGGTTCTGGTCCTTACCCTGATGAACTGCTGCAGTCTTCGGTCTCGGGTTAAAACTTCTTTGTAGAGTTTCACAGCTTTCGGGTGTCGACTGCAGAACTCTGAGTAAAGTTTCTTCATGTCGTCGGCACTTTGACCTGAAAACTGCACACGTGTGGAAACACACATGTAAATGTAAACATTTAATCTCACACATTATCTCACACCAGCTGCCACACATGTTTTTTTCATATGAAAGATCCACAGACAGAATCAGACTTGCACGTGTTAACTTGTTGCTGCCACTGTGTCAATTATACCTGCAGTACTGCAAAACCTTTACTGAAGTACATACTGCAGTACTTTGACTGGCTGTACTATGTGTTGTGCTGCTCTCTGTAAAACTTTTTATCTATGTGGTGAAGCTGAGAATGTGGTTTAAGCTCACAATGTGGACATGTCAGATCAAACGTGAGTCCTCAGATCCTCAGAGAGTCCATCCTGGGGTCACCTGAGCCACCGTACCTGTTTGAGCAGCAGGTCTCCAATGCTCCTGATAACAAAGTTGGTGGAGCTGCCCTCCCCAGTCCCTCCTT